>NC_080034.1:57524949-57824949 GCF_030020395.1 Manis pentadactyla | reverse complement strand
TTCTTCTGTCAGTGGACACTTGGATTGTTTTCATATCTTGGCATTGTTAATAATGCCGCAGTGAACATAGGGATGCAGATGTCTCTAAAAGAGAATGATTTTCTTTCCTTAGAACATGTACCTGGAAGAATTGCTGGATCTTGTTATGTAAATTTTAGGGGTAAATTGATAATGTACTTAAGAAGGTCACTGAAATTTTGATAGGAGTCATATTAAATACATAAATTAACTTGAAGAAAATTGATATCTTTAAAATAATAAATCACCCTACACAAGAAAATGAAATATATCTATTGATTTGTATCATCGTCACATCCTTTATCGAGTTCTACTGAAGTTTTCTCCATGAAGGGCTTATGTATTGTTGGTTAATTCTTGGATATTTATAATTTTGTTACTACTACTACTGCTGCTTTTTAGTTGATTATTGCAAAGTATTGAGATGCTATTGGGGCTTAGTCTTGTGTCTGGCAACCTTGCTGAATTTTGTTAGGTCTGAAAATTTGTTGATTCTCTTGCGTTCTAAGTATATGATGCTATCACTTGTAAATTGTGATAAATCATCTCTTCCCTTCCAATACATGTATCTTTTGTTTTTTATTCATAGTGCTGGCCAATATTTTCAGTATGTATTAGGTATAGCAGTGAAAGTCTGCATCCTTGTCTTATTCCCAGTTTCATAGAGAATGCATCTGAAATTTCTCCATTAAGTAAAATGTTTGCTGTAGATTTTTTATATATAATCTTTACTTATATAAGTCAATTTAAAGAAGTTTCCTTCTATGCAGATACTTTTTTATTGAGGAATATTTGATATATAACATTACTTTTGTTTTACAGCACAATTAGGTGTACAACATAATGATTCAGGTATTTGTAGCTTTGTGAAATGATAACCATAATAAGTCTAGTTAACATTCATTACCACCCAGTTAAAACTTTTTCTTGTGATGAGAACAATGCTGTATATAACATCCCTATGATGGACTTATTTTGTAACTGGAACTTGGTACCTTTTGACCACCTTCATTCATTTTGCCTACTCCCTCACCCCCACCTCTGGCAATCGTCAGTCTGTTCTCTATGTCTATGAGTTCAGTTTGCGGTGGCTTGCCGGGGCGGTGGACTTTTTATTTTCATTCCACATATAAGTGAGATCATATGGTATTTGTCTTTTTCTGACTCACTTAACTAAACATAGTGCCCTCAAGGCCCATCCTCATTGTCACAAATGGAATGATTTGCTTCTTTTTTATGGCCAAATAATATTCTGTCACATGTGCACATGCGCGCACACACACACACACACACACACATTTTCTTTATCCATTCATCCACCAGTGGACACTTAGGTTGTTTCCATGTCTTGGCTATTGTAAATAATATTGCAGTGAGCATGGGGAGTGCAGGTACCTTTTTGTGTTGGTGTTTCCTTTGGATAAATACCTAGAAGTAGGAATGCTGGATCATCTCATGGTTCTATTTTTAGTCTTTTTGAGAAACTGCCACACTGTTTTCTATAGTGGCTGGACCAATTTACATTCCTATCAACAGTGCATGACTGTTCTCTTTTCCCTACATCCTTACCAACACTTGTGATTTCTTGTCTTTTTAATAATATCCATTCTAGCAGTTGTGAGGTGGTACCTCATTGTGGTTTTGATTTTAATTTCCCTGATGATGAGTGATGTTGAGCACATTTTCATGTATCTGTTGGCCATCTGTATATCTTCTTACAGAAAATGCCAATTAAATTGCCTATTTTTTAAATCAGAAAATTACTTGCTTTTTGCTACTGAGTTCTTTATATATAATTTTGGATATTAATCCCTTACCAGATAAATAAATTTGCAAATGTCTTCTTTCACCCAGTAGGTTGTTTCTTCATTTAGTTATTAGTTTCCTTTACTGTGCAGAACCTTTTTAGTCTGTCGTCATCCCACTTGGTCATTTATGCTTTTGTTGTCAAATCCAAAAACTCATCTCTACGGTCAACGCTAAGGAGCTTACCACCTATGTTTTCTTCTCAGAGTTTTATGGTTTCATGTCTTATTTTCTGAATTAATGTTAAAATTAAAATATCTTAATCCATTTGAGTTCATTCTTTTTGTATGGTAAAAGATACAGGTCCAGTTTCATTCTGTGCTTGTGGCTGTCCAGTTTTCCCAACACTGTGTTTTGTAGAAATTATCCTGTTCCCATTGTATATAATGTTGGCTCCTTTGTTGTAAATTAATTTACCATATGTGTGTGGGTTTATTTTTAGAGTCTATTTTGTTCCATTGATCTATGGGTCTGTTTTTGTGTCAGTATCATACTGTTCTGGTTACACAGTTCTGTAATATAGTTTGAAATCAGGGAGCATGATGCCTCCTGTTTTGTTCTTCTTTCTCAAGGTTGCTTTCACTACTTGGGGTCTTTTGTGGTGCCATACAAATTTTAGGATTGTTTGTTTGAAAAACACCATTGGAATTTTGATTGGGCTCTTTAAATTGCTTTGACTGGTTTTAGCATTTAGACATTAATGTCTAGTAGTTTTCAGTGTACAGGCCTTTCATCTCCTTGGTTAAATGTATTCCTAGGTGTTTTTTTTTTTTTTTTGATGCAGTTGTAAATGGGATTGTTTTCTTAATTTCTCTTTCTGATAGTTCATTATTAGCTCATTGAAGTACAACTGATTTTTTGTATATTGGTTCTGTGTCCTGAAATTTTACTGATTTTATTTGTCTAATAGTTTTTTCAACAGTATCTTTAGGGTTTTTTATATACAATATGTCATTTGTAAATAGTGACAGTTTTATTTTCTTTCTGATTTGGATGCCTTTTATATCATTTTCTTGCCTAATTGCTCTGGCTAGCACTTCCAATATTATGATGAATAAAAGTGATAAGAGTGAGCATCCATGAATTGTTCTTAATCTTAGAGGAAAAGTTTTCAGTTTTTGACCATTGAGTATCATGTTAGCTCCTGGCTTGTCATATATGGTCTTTTTATGTTAGGTACGTTCCTTCTCTACCCTCTTTTTTGAGTTTTTGTTCATAAATTAAGACTGAATTTTGTAAAATGCTCTTTCTGCATCTATTGAGATGATTATTTGAACTTTATCCTTCAGTTTGTTAATATGGTATCATATGTAATATCATATTGATTTGTGGATGTTAAAGCATCTTTTCATCTCTGGAATAAATCCCACTTGATCATGGTGAATGCTCCTATTAATGTATTGTTGAACTTGGTTTGCTAACATTTTGTTGAGGATTTTGGCATCTCTGTTCATTGAAGATACTGGCCTGTAATTTTCTTTTCATGTGGCATCCTTGTCTAGTTTTGATATCATTGAAATACTGGCCTTGTGAAATGAATTTGGAAATGTTGCCTCCTTTTCACTTTTTTGGAAGGGTTTGAAAATGATTGACACTATTTTTTTTTAATGTTTGGTATAATTCACCACCTGGTCCTGTACTTTAATTTGTTGGGAAGTTGTTTGATTACTGATTTAATCTCCTTATTAGTAATTGGTATGTTCAGATTTTTTCTTCATGATTCAGTTTTAGTAGGTTATATGTTTCTAGGAATTTATCCATTTCTGTAGGTTGTTCATTGTTTTGGTGTATAATTTTGTTCATAGTGTTATGATCCACAGTATTTCTGTGGTATCAGTTGTAATACCTCCTCTTTCATTTATTATATTTATATTTGTCCTCTTTTTCTCTTGGTGAGTCTAACTAAAGGTTTGTCAGGTGAGATTTTCTTTAAAAAGAAAGGCTTTAGTTTCACGGATCTTGTCTGTTGTCTTTTAAATCTCTTTTTTCATTTACTCCCATGTGATTTTTGTTCTTTCTTTCTTCCTATTAACTTTGTACTTTGTTTTTCTTTTTTCTAGTTCCTAGGGGTGTAAAGTTAAATTGTTTATTTGGGATCTTCCTTATTTCTATATGTAAGTATTTTTTGCTATGAACTTACTGCTTAGAACTACTTTTGCTGCATCCTGTAAATTTTGGTATGTTGCATTTCCATTTTCATTTGTCTAAAGATAGTTTTCTGACCTGTCATTTAATTTCTTCTTTCACTCTTTGGCTGGTTGGTAGCATGTTGTTTAATCTTCACATATTTGTGAATTTGCCAGGTTTTTGTTTTTTGTTTTTGTAATTGTTTTCCAGTTTTGTACTATTGTGGTTAGAAAAGATGCTTAATATGATTTCAATCTTATTAAATTAATTAAGACTTGTGGCCTAACATATGATCGATACTGGAGAATGTTCCATTTGCACTTCAGAAAAATGTGTATTCTGTTGCTTTGGGGTGGAATATTCTATAGTTTTCTTTCACTGCTTAAACATAATATGCCACTCTTTGTGGCTCACAAAGTATCTGCTGAAAAATCTGCTTATGGTCTTGGAGTTCCCTTGTATATAACAAATTGTTTTTCTGTTCCTACTTTTAAGAATCTCTTTTTGTCTTTAACTTTTGACCCTATATAATGTATCTTGGTGTGGGTCTCTTTGGGTTTTGGGTTCATCTTTCTTGGACCACCTGTGCTTCCTGAATATGGATGTCTGTTTCCTTTCCCAGGGTAAGAAAGTTTTCAGTCATTACTTCTTCATATCAGTTTTCTGCCCTTTTCTCTCCTCCATCTGGGACCCCTATCATGTGACTGTTGGTCTGCTTGATGATATCCCATATATATTTAATATGTCCTGTATAGTGAGCTAATAAATATTTGCTCTTTTTTCATTCTTTTTCCTTTTTATGCTCTGATTAAGTGAGCTCTGCCCTGTTTTCAGATCACTAGTCCTTTCTTATGCTTCATCTAGTCTGTTGTTGAACCCCTCTCTTGTATTTTTCAATTCACTTATTGTGTTCTTCAGCTCTGTGACTTCTATTTGATAATTTCTTATATTTTCTGTCTCTTTGTTGAAATTATCACTTTTTCACCCATTTTTCTCCCAACTTTGTTGAGCATCTTTATGACCATTACTTTGAACTCTTTATCCATTAAATCACTTACCTCCTTTACATGAAGGGTTTTTCCTGATGTTTTATCTTGTTTCATTTAGAACATACCCCTCTGTCTCATTTTCCTTGACCCTCTGTGTTGTTTTCTATGCATTAGATAAAATAGTCAGCTCTCTCAGTCTTGAAGGAGTGGCCTCCTGTAGGAGATGAACTTTATCATTCACCCTTGCCTTAGCTTTTGGTTGTCTCTCAAATTTTGTGATTCTCCAAGCAACTGGCTTTGTTTTTAGTGGCTCTTAGTAGTTGAGGATGTGCCAAGACCTGACAGTGTCCTAAAGAGGAGGATCTCAGTCAGCATCTAGATTTAGGCTGATTGGAAGTCAGAACCCCCAGGCAGCAGATTTTAAACATGCAAATATGCTTCTTTCAGGGTAAGACTGGGAGATATACATTTCTGTCTACTCCCCTCTTCTGAGCCCTGGGGTGATAGCCACTTAAGAACTGTTTCTTTCTTTGCTGTCATCTTGTTGAACTCATGAACACAAGCCCTTCCAGTCATCAGAGCTAGGTGACCAAGGGGTGTCCCCTGGGTGGCCCCAGAAACCAGGGTACTAGATATTAAAACTATAATACTAGACAAGTTTACAGGCTCCCCTCTAGGAGCTAAGGGTGCCTGGAATATGTCAGAGAGAGAGAGAGTGCAAAGGTAGTACCTCCTCTCTGGGGTTTCTGGAGAGGATTATTGTCTGCCTTTAGATATGTGTTTAGTTAGTTAGGCCACAGCTCTGAAGATAAACTAAAACTCCTCCTTCACAGAAAGACTGGCTGCCTCAGTCTGCTGCCGCTCTGCTGTGCCCTGGGGTGGCAGTTGGTCAAGAACTCTTCCTTCATTTGTTACATTCCTGTAGAGCCCATGAACATAAGCCTTGCTGGCCACCAGTGCCAGGTGATCTAGAGGTGTTCCCTGGGTGGCAGCCACAAAGATCAGGGCCCCTGATGGCCTTTCTGGGAGATAAATTAGATGGAGTGAGGAAGAAAGTGAAGATGGCAGCCACTGGCTTCCATCCCCAGAAAGCACCAAGTAGGCCTCTAGATGTTTGCCAAACCAGAAGCCTGCCCCTCAGGCTAAAACTCCAGTACATGCAAATGGGCCTCTTTCACAGAAACAATGGGATATGTTCCATCCTGCTGTCTGTGCTGTGCCCTTGGGCTGGTAGCTGGCCAGGAACTGTCTCTCTGTTTGTTACAGTCCATTCAGATCCACAAATGCAACCTGCTGGCCACCAGAACCAGGAGATCTAGAGGAATCCCCTGGGTGGCAGCAAAAGGGTCTTGGTGCCAAACAAGGGTACAAGCTCCTTTCCAGGAGATTCTGGTGGAAAGGAAGAGCAGAAAGATGCCACCAGCTGGCTGCCATCTTTGGAGAGTGTTTCAGTAGATGCCCAGGTGTGTGTTAAATTAGATGCCTGTCCCTCAGGCCAGTGCTTTAAGATAAGCAAATAAGTCTCTTTTAGTCAGCTTCCTCTGTGCTAGGCCCTGAGTCGGGGTGAGTTCATGCCTGTAAGCCTGTTAAGAACTGTTCCTCAGTTTGCTGTAGCCTGTGGATGCAAGCCCCATCGGTTTTCAAAGCTAGATGTTTTAGAGGCTCATCTCTCAGATCTTAAAAGTTAGGGTTCCCAAAGTGGGGTTAAAACCCTCTGTCCTCAGGGAGAAGATTGGGCTTGTGAGTGACCTCCTGATTGTGGGTCACCACTCCATGGGTGGAGTTTATGCCAAGATTGTGTCTTACCTCCTACTTTGATATGGGTTTTTCTTATTTTGTGCAATGGTAGGAGTTGCTCAGCTAGTTTTTGTGTGTATTTCAGAGGAAATTTTTCCATATGTAACTGCAGATTTGGTGTGTCTGTGGGAGGAAGTAAATTCTGGATCCTCTTACGTTACCGTCTTGAGTCCTGCACCTGAGTTTTGAAACCACAAATGGGTGTTGAACTTTATGAAATGTTTCCTGCATGAACCAAGATAACCAAATACATTTCTTCCTTTGGCTTATTAATGTAACAATTGTTAGGTATTATGATTTGAACCCTACTTGTGTTCTTGGGATAAGCCCCACTTGATCATGGCACATTTTTGAAAATACAGTGTTTGATTTGTCTAGCTTATATTTTACTAATGAGCTCTGAATCTATATTCACCAGTAAAACAAACTTATAATTTTCTTCTAATATTGTTGTCTGGCATAGGAATCAGTGTCATACTAGCCTGGGAAGGGAGGCTCTCTCTTTATCAGTTTTTTGGGTGGAAAAGCTTGTATACAATAAGAATTAACTGTTTCTTTTACCACTTGCTCCTGGAAATTTGGGGGAATGGAAGTGTAAGATAAATTTTAGCCAAAATAAGCAGGCCAAGGGTGGCAACAAAGGGCCAGGTAGTTTATTTGAGTGCAACTTCCCAGTGATGTTCTGTGGTCTGGGTATTACAGGCCGGGGAAGTCACACCTGGTCAGGGAGGTGGGGGCTTATAAAGGGGTTAGGAGGGGGAGGAATGGGCAAGCTATCCTAGGGGGCGTGGAGAGGTATGATTGGCTAAAGGTGACATAATAGACAACCAGAAACTTTTTTTCCTTCCAAGAGGGAGGAGGCTGACATCCGGGTCTTAGTTGGCACATCAGGATGGAATTCAGGGAGAGCTGTCCCCTTTCCATATAAGGCACGGACCTTGGGGTCTGGTCTGTTCTCCCCCTATGGCATCTCTGTTCTGTTTGCATGTCCTTGTTTTTCCTTCCTCCAGCCTAACAGGAAGGACTTTAACTATTATTTTGATTCCTTGGTCATTGATATATTTTAGTTCTTTATTTGTTTTGGGTCCGTTTTGGAATTTTGTATTTTTCTAAAATGTGGGTATCTGTTAACTTAGATATTGTAAAACATGTGCTTAATAATATTCTTATTTAACTAAAATCTTTTTTGTGTCCCTCTATTTCAAATTTGCTTATCTACATCTTCTCTTTTGTTAATAAATTTTGCCAGAAGTTTACTTCATTATTGTTTTTGATGTTATTATAGATGTGATTATTTTCTTTATTTCTTTTTCAGATGATTTTTTATTAGTGCATAGAAACACAACTGATTTTTGTGTATTGGTTTTGTATCCTTCTGCTTTACTGAACTCATTGATGTTAGGAAAGAGTTTTCGGAGGTTTAGTGTGTGTGGCTGAGACGTGTAATCTCAGGGTGTGTGCAAGAAACTTCCATTATGGGGGGTTGAGTACACAGGGATCTCAGACACAGGGACCTCTTGAAGGATGGGAAATACAAATTCTAGGCCTCGGGAAGCAGGGAAAGGGAACCAGATGAGCTCCCTTGGAATTCCCCCCAGATAGCCTGCTGGGGTGAAGGTTACGGTACTGGGGGGACGCCTCCTGTACTGGGTTAAGGACAAACAGAAGATGATCAATTTTGCTGTTTTGTCTGGATTAAAGTTAGATCAAATGAAAACTGGCTTTGCCAGGTTTAAGTTATTTTTTTGATGGTAATAAAGCCTCCAGTTCACCTGAGGAATTTGTCGGTTACCAAGGGTGCCGCCCCTATTTCCCCTCAACACCAGGGAAGGGAAAGCTAGGGAGGAGGAACTACAAGAGACCTCCCAGGACAAGCCCTGTTGTTGGGGGAGCATTGTGTTATTTTCCTCAGTGCCTTTCCCAGCCACAGCCGCAGCGGAGACTTGAGGGGCAGGGACACGGCGGTGAGGCGGAGTGAAAATTTTGTTTGGAGTTACTGGGGGAGAGAGAAAGTGCAGGCGGCCTCGGCAGGGAGGGGCGCCCTGGGAGGTGGGAGAGATAAAGTTTTAAGTTAAAAGGTTGTGCACTTTGCAGGTGCCTGTGGCCTCAGAGAGAGGAGCACCCCAGGGTTTGGGGGTTCCCTTTTCAAGGATTCTTTAAGAGTGTGGCCGGGACCTGGAGGTGTAGACTTGTTAGGTGGTCTGAAGTATCTTTGATGAGACATTATGTTTCTTATCAGTCCTCTAGGTAATTCTGCAAAATTAGCTTAACACAAGAAATTTACTGCTTTTAGTCTCCTCCCAGGATGGCAGGTTCCTGGTTTGGGAGCATATCAGGACTGGCTGCCCTTCTTCCAAGGAGGGCAGAGTTATCTGTTTGCTAATGAATAAATTGAGAGTCTTGCCTCTTGACCTCCTGGGTATTAAAATGCAATCTTTGGGATGAAATCCTTCCTGCCTTTTGCTATGTTGTTTACCGCTGCACCTGCATGCTGAATTGATTGCCTGGGTTGCAGACTATTTGATTGGGGTCAGAGAGAAAAGAAAAAGTTAAAGAAGAAAAGAAGCTGGGCCTGTATGATTAACATAATAAAGACAGGCTATGCTGAGGTATCCTCCTTTATCTGAGGAATATTCACACATTCCAGGCCAAGTTGCTCCGGTCTTTTTGAGCTTTAATCAATTAACCAATTAGTGGATTTTCCTGGCCTTTTTCTCTTTCCACCCAACTCAGAGGTGGAAAGAAATATGGCTTTAGTGCATTTGCATCTTTCCTCAGAGGTGGAGAGAAGTTCATCTTCATATCAATGGGTAATTACCTGGGCAACAGAGGGCTTATCTGTACCTGAGAGGTGAGGGAGAGGGCCGGTTTTTGGCTGATGCTGGAGCCTGAAAGAGAGAAATGGTCCCAGACTGCAGTTTGTGAGCAATAAATGGATTAGAGGTATTTTGCCCCAAGATTTCCTCTCCCCAGACTTAGAGTTTCCCCACGCCTTCTGGGGAGTCCACCAGGAATCCCAAGATGTTTCCAATGAGAGAGGTCCCACTAGGACAGGGGGAAATTTGTTAATGCTCCCCTCATGGGTACTGAGGTGAGAAATTTTAAGCATTGCTAGAAGATCCCCTTGGCCTAGTGGACCCACTAGATCAATTCCTGGGACCTAATATATATAGTTAGGTTGAACTGATGTCCATCATGAATATCCCATTCCCTGGTGGTGAGGGGGGGTGATCAGGAGAGCTGCTGTGTCCATTTGGGAACAAAAACACCCACCGGGTCAGGGTGTCCAGTCAGCGGAACAAAAGTTCCCAAATGTAGATCCTAGATGGGATAATAATAATTAGGGGATAGAATTAAAATGCGGGATCTTCAAGGGCTAATTTTAAAGGGAATTAGGGAATCAGCACCAAGATCTCAAAGTGTTGCTAAGGTATTTGAAGTTCAACAGGAAAAGGAAGAGACCCCAACTGCATTTTCACAGAGACTCAGGGACCAGATGAGAAAGTATTCAGGACTTGACCCAGAAGCCCAGGTAGGACAAGATCTTTTAAAAGTCAATTTTGTAACCAAAAGTTGGCCAGATATATCTAAGAAATTACAGAATTTAGATGGATGGAATGAGAAACCTATAGAGGAATTACTGAAAGAAGCTCAAAAAGTGTTTGTTAGAAGAGAGACTAGAAGCTTGTATTTCAAATTGTTAAGAGGGAGAGCGAGATCCTCTCCAGTGGACCCAGGGGAACTGCAAATTCTAGAGGAATTGAAAGCAAATCTTGAGTCACTGCCCAGTCCTGGCACTCCCATCTTTAGAGAAGCCGTTTCACTGGTTTGTTACTGTTGAACAAGGTTCCCTGTAGGGTTTTGACCCAAGCCTGGGGAGGAAAGAAACAACCAGTGGCCTTTATGTCTAAACTATTGGACCCTGTCTCTTGAGGATGGACTGAATGCATTTAGGCCATCACAGCCACAGCCTTACTGGTGGAAGAGAGCAGGAAATTGACTTGGAGGAACCCTCATGGTCAGTAGTCCTCACCAGTTTCCAGTCATACTTACTCAATCAGTGGGCTTGGCCCTGGCTAATAGATTCTGAAATTTTAAAATATGAAGCATTTACTTGAAAAAGATGACCTGATCTTAACCACAGACACATCTCAATGCGACCAGCTTCCTATGTGCAGGAGAGGTTGAAGGCCAATCAGAATTGAGCCATAGTTACATAGACCTCATAGAATATCAGACTTGGAGTCTATACCTTTGGACAAATTTGGACAGAAAAAAGCCTCATAAACAGTAAAGAAAAGGAATTGATTCATGGAGAATTATTTAAAGAAGTTCTGGAAAATCTTGTACTTCCAGCTGAGATTTCTATAATGCATGTGAATGGTCACCAGAAAGGAAGTTCTTATGAAGCAACAGGTAGTAAGATTGCTGATGTAGCTGCTAAAGAGGCTGCATCTGAAGATAAAATTAGATTTTTGAACCTCACCCCAAATATCCCTAAAATCTCATTGATCCCAAAGTTTTCTGAGAAGGAGATTAAGAAGCTACAGGAGGTGGGGGCATCTCAAGATGAGAGAGGGAGGTGGGCTTTACCAGATGGGAGAGAAATGATCAGCCAGTCTATTATGAGAGAGCTGATGAACATGTTACATAGAGGAGCCATTGGGGTCCCCAGGCGATGTGTGATGCTTTGCTAAAGGTTTATGGGTGTATTACCATTTACACCATTGCTAAGCAGGTTTGTAGGAGCTGCGTAATGTGCCGAAGAATTACTAAGAAGTGTATGAGAAAGCCAGTATCTGGAGGGAGACTCCCCAGGAATAAGGCCATTCCAAACTATTCAGACTGATTTTACTGAGATGCCGGAAGTGGGAAAGCTTAAATATTTAGTAGTGATTGTTGACCATCTCACTAAATGGGTGAAGGCCCACCCATTAACAACTGCAACAGCAGTATCAGTGATAAAGTTACTTTTAGAGCAAGTTATTCCTAGGTTTAGGTTAATAGAAAATGTTGACTCAGATAATGAGAGTCATTTTACTTCAAAAGTACTACAGGGAATAATGATTATTATATGAGCTACCATATCGGGAAGGACAACAGATTTGCCCATTGTGGAAACAAAAAATCAATTTTTAAGGGAATATGTGCTGGCCATGTCTTCTAACTATCTTCTCTCAAGCTGAAAGGACTCCTCGCCCAGACTCCCCCACTTGAGTTCTTTGCTCACTGCTTTCCAGCCTTGAGAACCTGGTGGTAGTAAAATCCTGGAAAGAAGTTCGACTCCAGCCCAGCTGTAAGATAAATTCTAGCCGAAATAAGCAGGTGAAGAGAGGCAACAAAGGGCCAGGTAGTTTATTTGAATGCAATTCCCGGGCAACGTTTCCCAGTCTACAGAAATGGAGGCTGGGGAAGTCGCGCCCAGCAGGGCAGGCAGCAAGTTTTTAAAGAAGGTAAGGAGAGGGAGAGCGAAGGTGTACAGTGGCGCAAGGATTGGCTTGCTAGGGTACATGGGGGTCTCTCATTGGCCTTTAGCCAGGTACTGGACAGTTACCATTATTCTTCTAGCCTGGGGAGGGCTCTAGTTAGAAATGTTATCTGATAAGTCTTTGGAATGTTGTCAGACCGGAACCTGTTGGTCTCTTCACCTTGTTTGGTGAGGCCTGAGCTTGTCCAGCAGGCTCATCCCTTCCCCTGGTGCCTCCAGCCTTACATTCCAGCCTTTTGGTCATAATGGGTGCCGATTCTATCTGGCTACTTCCGGCTGACAAGGGGCGTCGTGGGGAGGTGTTTAAGCCTGTTTGATGGCTGGAGGAAGCCCAGTTGGGAGGGGCACGTACTTGTGCCACAACAGTTGACTGACCTTTATATGTGATATTTCTGCCATGCCCTGTTGAAGGAACTTGAAAACACATGAGGCAATTAAGAGTAAACCACAAATTATTATGAAGGGGCCCAGCAGAGGCATTAGCCAGGCCATCAAGGGGGACTGAAGCCACCCATAAGGGCTGCCTTCAGGTACTCGTGTTTTGTGGAGGTCTTTTTGTAGTTCTTGCAGTTTTTTTATGCTTTGTTCTACGACCCCAGACTCATTGATATAGTAGCGGCATTCTTCCTGCAAGAAAATACAGGTTCTGCCCCTTTCTGCAGTAAGCAGATCTAGAGCCCGCCTATTTTGAAAGGTGACTTGGGCAAGGGAAGTAAGTTGCTGCTGGAGGGAAATAAGAGAGGTGGAGGTTTCTCCCAGGGTCAGGCTCACTCTATCATCTACTGCTGCTAGTTGACTTGCGAGACTTTAAGAGCTGACTAGGCTATGGCCTAACACTCCTGCCCCTGTGGCAGCCGTGGCTATTGTGGTGACTAGACTTACACCTTCTAGTATGGGTAGGAAGACAGCCCTCTTTTGCCTAGCTCCCGGATGCATAGACCATCCGTCTAGTGCCTGCTTTACTTCAGGTTTGTTGTATAACGTCAATTGGGGAACTAGCATTACTGAAAAGCAGGGCCCTACTGTGGTGCTGTTGATTCACTTGATAAGGGTATTGTTGCACCAGAAAAACCCACCCCCTTGAAGGGAGATTGGAGTGTCTACGGTTACCTGTTCGTCTGCATTGGCTTCTCATTGACACCTCCGAGATGGTGGAATGCCAGGTAAGGTAGCAGGTCAGTGGGGACGATGGTTCTCTGTACCGTTTTCTGGTGGCCCTGGACCTATGTCAAGCTTTGGGCTTAAGGCTTGTTTTCCACATCCGTACCTCACTTAAACGGAGGCTGCAGTCATTTTTAGTTTACTGGTTGGGCCTGGAAAATACTAACAGGAACTGCCGCCACCGGGGGGCGTTGGAGGGAGGCGCAGAGGAAACAACAGGACACATTGCTGAGAATATGTGAAGCATTAGGAAACCGTATTGTTTCTCTAATGACTCTGGCCCAGGAAAGTGGTGCTCTTGCTGGTTGTAGGGAGCGGGGGTAGGGGTCTGACTGAATCTTCTGTTTTAGTGCCTGTTCTGTTCATAGAATATTACTCAATACCTGTGCCTGGGTGTTTAGAACTTCACGTGAGAGTGGGATTTACCGTGGTCCATTCCCTCTTGATGTATACTGTGCCCTGTGGGGACCATTGGTAACTATCGTACAGCTTGCTCTGTACTCCCTTTTCCCAGCGTGGATCCCATGGGTCACTAATGGTGATGTATAGCTTATCATGTACTCTGAAGAACATGTTGTCAGAGACTCCTCTTGCTGTTTTATCTGCTGCATGAACTGTACATGTGTCTAACTCAGGATAACATCCCCCATACATGTCAGACTGGAAGATACATGTATGAGAGATTTGGTCATATGGAAAGCACAGCGTAGGGTTTGAGAAAGTGTTTAAGATGTCTGTGTGTACCGGTCTTTGAATCGGTGCCTGACAACCTACACGTGGGCAACTTTGGGTGCCTGCTTCTCGGTTGATCCCATAAAGAGTTAGTTGGAGTTTAAACTTTCATGCAGAATAACTGCCTGGAGACCACCAGGCTATTCATCTGGCTGGTTGTACTTGACACAACTAACCCACAGCTTAAGAGGACCCACCTCACAAGACACCCAGTCATCATGTCTGTGTGCCCGTTTGAGCCCAGAAAGGTGATACCAGGAGGAATGCCTGTGTAGTTTGACTGCTGAGGGCGTAGTGAGGATTACTGTATAAGGCCCTGTCCAGCGGGGTTGGAGAGATTTTGGCTGGAGTTCTCTTAGGAGTATAAATATTTGGTATAAATATTTTAAGTATTTTTGTCCTTTAACCTTTATACTAGAGTTAAGTGACTAGTGTATGAGCATATGATAGAGTGGTCTGACTGACAATATACCTGCCTTTACCAGTGTTTTTCTATATTTATAAGTTCTCAGCTTTTTAAATATTTTATACATTTTATATATAATTTATATATTTTTATAACTCCCTCAGCTTTTATATGGTTGGGAAAGTCTCTCTCCTTCAAGACAACTTTTCTGTGTAAAGTATTCTTGGTTGGCAGTTTTTTTTCCTTTCCGCACTTTATATATATCTTCCCACTTTTTCTGGCCTGCAAGGTTTCTCTGATGAGAAATCTGCTGAAAGCCTTATGGAGGTTCTGTTATATGTGAGGAATTTTTTTTCTGCTTTTAAAATTCTCTTTTTCTTTGATTTTAGAGAGTTTTATTATAATGTGTCTTGGAGAATTTTTTAGATGAAACTTGTAGACTTATGATCTTCATGAATTAGGATATCCAGATCTCTCCCCAGATTTGGGAGTTTCCTAGCCATTATTTCTTTAAGTAAGCTTTCTGCTTCTTTCTCCATTTTTTCTCCTTCTGGAGTTTTGATAATGCAGAGACTGTGTCTATTTGTGGTATCCCATAATTCACGTAAGTTTTCTTCACTCTTTTTCATTCTTTTTTCTTGTTTTCCTGTGACCGGGTAATTTTAAGCAGTCTGTCTTTGACATCAGGTTCTTTCCTTTGTTTGATCAATCTGCTGTTGATACACTTTGTTGAATTTTTCATTTCCTTCATTGTATTCAGCTCCAGAATTTCTGTTTGGTTTTTTTCTATGATTTCTGTGTCTGTGTTAAACTTAATGTTTGTTTGCATATTGCTTTCCTGATTTCACTGAATTTTCTTCCTTCGTGTTCTTATAGCACACTGAGGTTCCTTAAAAAAACTATTTTGAATTCTTTATTGGGAAAATCACAGGTGTCTGTTTCTTTGGAGTTGGTTACTGTATAACTATTGTGTTCCTTTGGGGATGTTGTTTCTTTGAGTTTTCATGTTCCTTGAAGTTTTGCATTGCTGTCTTGATATTTGAAAAAGCTGTCAATCCCTTCAGTCTTTACTGACTGGCTTTGGGAGAGAAATAGCTCTGCTAGGGATTCTGAGGCTTTCTCAGAACTTTCTTATTGATACACCTGCTCCACACTTCTTATTCCCTTTGTGGGGGAATTCCTAAGACTGTATGCCTTCTCTTAGTCCTGCAGAGCCAGCCTAGGTGCTGACAGCCTCCTGTGGCTTTCCTTAGGGTAGTGCTGAATGCTGAAGTTGTGTCCTTTCTCCCAATCTTGCAATTATACCAGCTTTCTGCAAAGACTTGCAGGCAATGCCCTCAGATGGTGTGCGGATGGAACTGACGACAGGGTGGCGCTATGTGTAGGTGAGGCACGTGGAGTGTTTGTTGTGTCTGGGTACTCTATAGGTGAGGTATCCCCAGTGGCTCATGTGCAGGCTTCCTGATGGAGTCTGAAGTGGTCAGTAGGATCTGCGTGCCCTTGATATAGTCCAAGAGCCCTGGATTCTGTTCTCTCAGCCCTCCCAATCCCCCTAGTCATATAGTTTTCTGGATGGGAAACTGCTCACTCCAATACATTCACTTTGTCCTGTAGGAGGAATCATGGGCTAAGAGGTCTCTCTTGGCACTGAGCTGTGCCCCTGGACGAGTGCTGATGTGGATAAAGTGAAACTTACGGTTATTCTCTTCAGAGTGTCCAATCTTGGATTTATTTTTATTTATATTTTTGCTCAATTGTGCTAGAACTTCCCTGCTATTGTGCTAGAATTTAGATAGTCCCTCCCAGACTTCCACAGACACTCTTGTCTGCAGGTGATTTTCAAAGGCAGTGTTCTTTGGAGGGAAGAAAGTAAAAAAAAAAAAAGCCCTCATATTCAGCTATATTGATCATCAGCTTGTGTTCTAATATTTACCCTGGAACTTCTAATGAGTTATGTTTCCAGACTGTAAGCAAACAAGATAACTTATAGTTCTGCATTTTTCTAAACAAACTTCTTGGAAAAGCCTACAGAATTGGGAAGGAGTCAGGAGGATAGTTCCTTTGTTCCATTCAGTGCTATGAATGCCTAGTTTGGTGTCTGTTGTATAGAACATTCAATAATGTTTTTTGCCAAAGGACCAGTGTAAGAAACTTAGAAAATCCTAGAATTTAATGGTGAACCTCTGCATAATTCCATTTTCAAATAATCACTTATTCATAGTCAACAGATATTCTTAATTGATTTACAGATATTAAAATGTATTAGTCCATACAAACGATAGTTGAATTGTCCCCATCAGAGGACAATTACCAGTACAGTACACATTGGTAGAGTAATTAAAGGAACTGGTGTTGGGAAAGTGCTGTAAATGTTACAGGGAGGATCTTCTAGTGAAGAAGTCTCTGTTCTTGCCTAGTGAAGGCTGTTGGCCTTTATCATTCTAGGCCACAGGGTGTCACTTCAGCATAAGATTTTAAAAGTCCCTTAACTTACAGGAACTTGGCTGTTAGCCATAGGGTTGGTTCTGTGTAACATTAAAAATAGTCTTATCCGAAGTATGAATAAATAAATGCAATATAGACAGCAAACTGTGTTCACTGAAAATTGTGTCCCATAGTCCACCCAAAATAAATCCAAAAGCTCCTTGAATTGAAGAAGTCTTCAGTTTTCATGGAAATGGCGAAAAGCAAGATCATGCCTCCTCTGCCAGCCTGCTAGCCAGTCAATAAACAAATGGAGTTAGCATTTGTTTGGGAACACTCTACTTTCAGCCACAATGACTGTTTTGTTTTCATCTGTGAGGTGTACTGTAGTGTAAACCCTTTTGTGAGAAGGTTGGAACACACTGATTAAAACGGGCACAGTTACAATGGAAACAAAGCTGAGCCAGCCGCACCACTGGTGACTTGCGGCTTCTCGTGAATGTACTGGTTTCTCTAGAGGGGCTTCTTTTCTCTGGAGAGCCACTCCTCTGTTACCAGCAAAGTGCTTTACACTATTACTTCCTCAAAAAGCATTCTACATGCCAAACTATTTTCATTTCCCTGAAGGGGTCCATCTGGATGATCCATTGTTAGTAAGTTCACAAATTCCAAGCAACTCATTTATGGGGCATCCAGGTGATGTACAGTATTCCCGGATTCCTCTCTCCAGGGGACGCAGCTATTGTCTGTGCTGACAGACACCCTGCCTTACCATGGGTGGTGCATGGATGCAGTAAATCAAAATTCAAGGCCATGCTTTGAGCTCTTACTACAAATATGTTGTCAGAAAAAAAAAATCTAGAAGGGGCAGGACAGGCAGCAGGGAAAGAGATATAGCGACTTTCCATCAGCATGTGGGTGGATCTATCTGGACTCCTTTCTTTGGGCCCTGACTGAATGAGAGATTCAAGTCAAGATTTGTACCTTGATTTTTAAAAACCTTTTCCTTTTGAAGCAATGAAACCTGCTAGAAAATATCCATCCAGACTTTCAGCTGAACACGCCTGAACCTAAGAGCAGTGAGAAGGAAGAGATGGTGGCTCCTTCCTGCTTTATTTTTATTACAGAAAGGCTGCATATTTGCCCTGTCTTTTCCAAGTGCTGTGGAGTGGGAATGTGCACTATAGTGAGATTTTCAGCTTGGTGCAGCCAACCGAGGTCATCATTCAGACGTGATCATTTTGCGTATCTCTCCGGTATTGTTACTTTACTCTTGCTCTTGAGTCATCCTTTTCTTTCAGTTCGGTATTTATTAACTCTCGTTTTGCTGCTTCCTTTTTTTTTTCCTTTAATGGAAAATAATCTAAATTGACATTTAAGCCTAGGTGATTCATTTTTCTGAAAAATTTATCTTCTATTTTACCACAGAGCATAAGCTGCTTTAACACTGAGTGTTCTTTACTTTGCATAATTTTAACAGCAATATTCTTTTTCTTTCCCTTGTGTCCCCTTGAAGTTAATGACTGATATTTCCTATTTTGGCTCTATTTCTAAAAATTAAAATGTTTGCAATTCCTCCCAAAAGTATATTAGCAGATCTTAAAATGCTAAATTGTATTAATTTCTATTTAATATTTATGTAATAGTTATTCAAGTCTCTAAAGTTTTTGATATCCATCTAGGTCTACTCTCCTACTCTGTAAAGACAATTAGAATAAATTCTTATCTATTTTACTGAGATCCTCTTTTTGGATATAAGTTATATTATATCTTATTTTGTAGGAGCTTGGATATTCTGCAGTAGTCATGCATCCATTCAGTGAATGCCTTCTGAGTGTCCACTATGTACCAGGCACTTTTCCTGGGTGTTAGAGAGTCTAGTGGATGAAACAGGCAAGATGCCTGCCCTCACTGGAGCTTACCCTCTAGTGGGAGGCACAGATTGTGCACAAAGAAAGTAAGACATGTACTGTGTCATACTGTGCTAAAGGTTGGGAAAATTAGGCAGGGAAGGGGGTTAAGAAGATGTGGGGTTTGTAATGAGATTTGAGCTTGGTTGGCTATAGGAAACCATACTGCGGATACATGGGGCAAGGATTTAGAAGGGCAGCAGGTGCAGAGGCCTGGAGGTGAGCATGGGCCTGGGTTGTTTGAAGAACTGCAGGAGACCAGGTAGAACCAGAGTGGAGGAAGAGAACCGTGCTCTTAGCTTCTCCACTCTATGCCCTCCAGATAATAACATTCAAACATTCACTGAGTGAATTAATGAAATGGGATTCTAGAACTTTCAGAGGGAAAATCATTAGTGTCCAGCAGGGCATGTGAGGAGAGGGGCAAAGCCAGCCGACGTCCCAGCTAAGTGTGTGTGTAGCCTCTAAGTGAGTGGTGAAGAGAGAGTGGTTTGAGTGGGGAGGAACAGAACTGAGTGGGTCTTGTGATAGGCAGCCAGCAGTGCAAATTCCCTGCTGAGGAGAGCTGGGAGGTGACAGCTGAAGGAGGCATGGGAGGGATGAGATTGGACAGGGTCCCAGTGTGGGAATGCAGAAAGAGGTATGGATTCCTCTACAGGCAGGACCTCAGGCCTTGGTGATGCAGGAGAGGTGGACTGTAAAGAGAAGTGGGAGTCCAGCCTGATGCTCCTGCTCTACTGACAATGGTGGGGCCAGTGACGAGACTGGGAGGTCTCGGATCGACTGGGGACATGCTTGCAGTGAAAGCATTGTAGGAGCTGAATTGAAAAGAGTCTCTTTAAACCTCGTGAGCAGAAGCGCTCAAAGCCACTGAGCTAGCTAGGAAGAGCCAGGCAAGACGAGGCCGCCCTCCGTGCAGAGCTGAAGCCCCAGCGTCACCAGCAGGTGGCGCGCTCCGCAGGGGGATCCGGCGAGCTCCCACGGGGCCCTCAGCCTGGAAACCTCAGCCGCAGCCCTGGGAGTGTTTTTGGTGCCAACAGTTACCGCGTTTGGTTGGAGTGAGCCTGTACCTCGCTAAGCAGAATGTTCCTAAATGTTACAGATCTCATCAAAAGGCACGCCTGTTCCCCTGTGTCCTCTTTCAGGCTTCAGTAGAGTTAGTGCTTTGATGCTCGCGTTGTTCTTAGACAATGTGCCAAATGTTAAGTTGTTGGTAACAAGTAGATAGCAAGTTTCACTGGCTGCTCCTCAAGGTTACATGTTAACTGGTGAAAAGAGGACAAGGTAAACGTGAGATAAAAGCACTGTGTGTGCGGTTTAATGTGCTATGCTTGCCTTTAGACATAGCAGGTGATAGTTATGCGAAGTGGAAACAGTCAAAATTGGAAGACGGTGATGCTCCAGGATCCCTTTCCTTGGTGACAGAAGAACCAGGCTTGGCAGGTAACCTCATGGGCCCAGGCAGCTGCTGAAGCAAGAGCGTGGCAAATGTGTAAGCACTGAGTGTACCAAAAAGAATTGCAAGAGAGTTACAGTTGTAAGATCATAGTAGCTGCAGGACCCTAAAAACTAAACATTTTGTCCTTTCAGAGACAAGTAAATTGTTATACAAATTATAGATAAAAGCAGGCACCATCTCCTTCTCACAGTTCGATTTCTGTCCCTTAGCTCTTCTGTGGCAATTTTCAGGGCCTAAGCATTCTTAAACATACAGGTTTCTACCTTAGTTGACAGTGAGTAACTAAACTTTTGTGTTAGAATCATTCACTCCAGACCAACGCAGGAGACTGATCTGAAGTAAGTGCATATGAGGGGCTGCTTTCTGATGAGTGATGCCCCTGTAGCTTTGAAGCCCAGGGGTACTAGCAGGCATTGGCTAAGAGCCACTTGGCCTGGGTTCCAGTTCTGGAGCTGTTGGCACCAGCTCACGCAGGTTATTAGATCTCTCTGCTAAATGTGCACAAGAACAGTGCCTACCTACTTCACGAGGGCTTTGTGAGGATTAAATGAGTTGATATATGTAAATCCCATAGAATGGTACCAGACCCCTCAGGAGCCCTCATAAAACTTCTGGACCCAGAAGGTGGTGTGCCGGCGTTCGCCCATAGAAATGCCCTACCCATCACTTTCCCCATAAAACCTCTTAAAATGGCTCAGCCCACTTCTTAAACCTAGTATCAGTTGCTTCAATTAAAAGTGCTGGGGAAGTTTGGATGACATGAGCACTTGCCAGAGAGTGAGGTTTTTACGGGAAACAGCCTGAGGACTCTTGGCCCTGGCCAGCCTTGTTCCCCGTGGCCGGGGTCAGCTGCACGGCCGTCACACCCAGGCAGCCAGAGGGGCTTCCGTGGTTCGTATTTGTGTTTTTGTGCTCTGGCTGACTGTCCATCCTCTGGGGAGCTGAAGGACTGGGTGCCCTGACTTCGAGCACTTTGTTAGTTTTATTTCGTGTTCTCTTCTTATTGCTCAGAAGGCATTTCTACTCCATCTCTAGCTGTTGTGCCAGAGAACTCAAATGCTTCTGCTGTTGTCACAACCTTTGAAAACTTCACAAGAGAACTGAAAAGAAAATATGAGGTAAAAATGCCCCCAAAATGAAAAGCTATCTCATCATGCCTGTCAAGTGACCAGTTCCTATTATTTGTTGGTACTGTTATTATCTATTATCCTGCTTGTGTGAAGTCTGTTGGGAGGTACATTTCCTTAGCTGTGGTCACTGATTTCGGTGCCTTTGTGCTGTGTGGTTTACCTATTTCATTTGCTGCAGTGGGACCGGATGGGCCTGTATGGGGATCAGACTCTCTGTTTTGGTTTGTCGGTGGCGTTCTCCGACTGAACTGCCGGGAGGCAATGATTTGGTCACAGTGACAGAAAAGGAGGCGGGAGAGGGAACTATGTGGATAAGGAGGTGTCTGGGAAAAGATGCAGGTAGGCAGTGGGTGGGCGGTCAGAGGAGTGTGGCAAATCTTTGTACATTGCCCCAGAACCTTGTCCGCAAGATGAGCTTTGGAAAAATTTCAGTCCTTTCTTTTTCTTTTTCGCTATTGTTTATAAATCCCTAATGAGTTGTTATTAGCACACTTGACAAAAGTGTCTTACCCTAACTTACATTCATTTAACTAACCTGGAAGATCTCTAAAATCTTATTTTCTGCAATATCAATGTAAGCTAATTTATAATGGGCTGTTATTTCAGTATGTGTATTGAGAGCCTGAATATGAGTTCTGCTGCTTAGCTTATCTTTATTATATAGGAAGGTAATTAACATGGTGCCTGATCACAGTTCTTTAGCAGTAACATTTGCTATGAATATTATGTGCTGGTGGCATCTTTTTAATGTAAAGCCTGAGCTCAATTTATGTGGTTTTGGTTAACCCAAATGTGATCATTGTGATTTTGTTGTTATGATTTAGCTTAGGTACAGAAGGAGTACACTTTATTCAAAACGTGCAGAGCAAGCCCCGGATTGCCTAATAAAACTTTTAAACCAGATACATCAGTGCAAGTAAGTGTTTGGTTTCAAAACAAGTTCCTAAGTATGATTGTTCACAAACAGCATTGATGGAACCTTGAGTTGAGAGTTGAGCAGATGTGAGGTTTGATACGTGCTTACTTACCACTTCCAGGGTTTGGGTTCTTCATTCATATGATGAGGGGTTGAACTAAAGGGCCCCTTAAGCCTCTTCATGGTTGGCCACTGTACAATCTCAAAATACTATACTGTCCTTGAAAATTCATAGTCCAGTTGTCAGGCAAGGTAAGCAGCCCAGACATATATGTAAGAAATGCTAGGTCAGTGATAAGTGGTGCAGTAGGATATTACTCAGCCTTGAAAAGGAATGAAATTCTGACACATGCTAGAACATAGATGAACTGGGAGGACATTATGCTCAGTGAAAAAAGCCAGACACAAAAGGATAGTATTATATGATTCCACTCATAAGAAATATCTATCATAGGCAAATTCATAGAGATGGAAGGCAGAATGGAGGTTATCAAGGATTGGGGGAATGGGAAATGGGAAGTTAGTGTTTAATTACTCTGAAGTCTGTTTGGGATGAAGGAAAATTATGGAAATGGATAGTAATGCTAGTTGTACAACATTATGAATGTACTTAAGACCACTGAAATGTGCACTTATTAATGGTTAAAAGGGTGTATATTATGTTATGTATATTTTTCCACAATATAAAAGACCACACATTCATGTGCACAGATGCACAAGTGTGCAAATGCACACACCCCTGTGACCATATTTCCCATGGCAAGAAACACAAAGGTGCCAAGATTTCAGAGAGATGTGAAAGGTGGGAAAGAATAGTGGAGAGATGGATTTCTGTAGTGATTCGAGTTAATCCAGAGCCATTACAATGGAAGTGCTTCTGGAGGGAGCTTTGGGAAACAGACTTGAATGGTATAGGGAGGGCAAGTACAGGGACGGTTCCTTGTTGGAGAGAATGGCCTGTCAGTGAAGGAGGGAGAAAAAGCTATAGCAGATCAGTTCGCTTAACTGAAGTAGAAAGTTTCTTTGGGCAGAATATAAATATGAATAGAAATTTATTTCCTTTCAAACTTTCATCCATGCAATGTCATTTGATTCTCAAAACAGGCCTATGAAGGACTTTGGAATTGTGCAACTGTTGTCTTTTAGGGGGCATACGTTCATCCATGTTTTCATTTAGCAAAAGCACACTGAGGGGCACTGAGGCCTGGCCTCGTGCTGAGTGCAGGAGAGCCGTGAGAATGAGCGTTAGGAGCTTTCTTGCCAGCGGGCAACTTTCAGCCTAACCTGGGAGGCAGAGCTGAGCAAGCAAACAAATACACAGTTTATATGGTGGTTAGAACAGCGGTGGTAGAAATTGCAGAACTAAAATGTAGAGGTGGAAAAGGGCTCATCAGCCAGTGGCAGCTTTAGGGGTGGGTTGTGGCAGGAGAAAGGGGAGCAAGTGGAAGGAGGAAGAAGCAGTAGAGCCGTGGTGATGACACATTGGCTTCTTGCCCTGCTGTGGCCTCCACCTCCTTTTCCCAGGAGTCATCTCTCTTTTGCCCTGCTAAGTATGATTTTGAAATACCAGCTTCCCCTGAGGATGGGCCAGCAGTAAGGGGAGGGAAAAGAGACATGTGTTCTCAAAACAGGAGCTGTCTAGAGAAGCATATCAAGTATTCTTGCAATAAGCAGATTCATTAAGAGTGTCCTTTGTCACATCCAAGCAGTCCCAGTGAAATTTGTTGCTTTTCCTTTATCAGACTGAATAAACTAGAGCAGTTTCACAGTTTCGTTCTTCAAGAGCTGAACAATCTTGAGCAGGACATTCAGGCTCTGAAACACCTTGAGGAGGATGTTCTGGTAAGTTCTTTTGGTTTGGAACATTTTCTACTACTTAAGAGGATCTGTTCCAGCATAGAATAACTGCTAACTACTTAAACAAACCTTTTGTTCAATTTTAGGAATTTTGGGGGAAACAGTCTGATGATCTGAAATCATTCTGTGATCTGCAAGTGCTGAGGTATTTTTTAAAAATATTTTTTCTAGAAACATCTTAGTTGATGTATGAGGTAATGCTTTAGCTGGAATGTAGGTGGTTGACATTGGTAAAACTTCATATAAGTGGTTAACTAGCTGCATCTTTTCAACCAGCCACTTCTGAGGCACTCTGCGAATATAGAGAGTGGCTCAGGATATCAATCTAGAATGTAAATTTTGGAAAGCATAAACAGGATCATCCAAACTTTAGTGGTTTTGCTCCAAATTGTTTTATTTTGAAGCAATTTCTTTAGAAGTTAGAATGAGTAGATTTTGAGGAAAATATTTAATTTCTGAGTAAACAATCGATTTTCAGTTATATATTGAATTGTATTCTTGATACAATGTACTCTAATATCCTACATATGTATATATATGTATATTTAACAACAGTTGGGTTTATCCTGATACACGTCCCTTTCTCTGAAATCACTCAGTGCATATCCTGAGGCCACGGCTTCCTACCCATTTGGAAGATCCCCCCATTCTCTAGATGCAGGGAGTGGGGAAAGGACAGTATGGCCCTTCACTGCTCTGCTTCTGTGCTGGGAGAAATTCTACTGCTTTCTTCCTGTTTGAACAATCAACAGGAGTCCCTATGTACAGTTGTAACTAAGGCTTTACCTGCCAGTAGAGAATTGGCTTCTGTCACAGAAATTGAAGTCAAATAGTTTAGGAAGAACATTATTCTGATCACACCATATATTTTGAACAACAAAGGAACTTTAAAATATTAAGTTGTCCATCCTTCTGTTACTACAGTTAGTTCATTAATAATAACAACAGTATGGACTATAGGTTTTCAAAATTCTTTCACACACAGTCTCCACCCATATACCATTGTATGTGATTGAAGGGGATATCCTTTTAAAACCTTTTTACTACCGAAAACCTTTTAAACCTTTGGTTGTGAATGGTTCTCAAATTTCTTGATTTCAGGACTTCCTAATACCTTTAAATGCATTGAGGATCCCCAAAGCGCTTTTGCTTTATGGGTTAGCTCTATGGATATTTTCCATGTTAAAAACTGAGACTGAAAATTTAAAAATATTTATTTAAAAATAATAGATATAAACCTTTAAATATAGATACAAATAATAGATTTTTTATGAAAGACACCCAGATTTTTCAAAACAAGAAAAACGTGAGAAGAGTAGCATCATTTTACGTTTTTGCAAATCTCTTTAATGTCTGGTTTAATAAAAGATACCTACCTTCTCATTTCTGCTTCTGAATTCAATGCCTTGTGATACCATATATCAGGTAGCCTCTGGAAAACTCCACTACATGCTTGTGGGAGAGTAAGAATGAAACAGCAAATAGTGTCAGCATTATTACCATATTTAACAAAATAGTTTTGACCTCATAGAATCTTTGGAAATTTAGTTTTCTTAGTGGTCCCCAAGGAAAGGTATCCCTTAAGGGGGGGTCCCAAAGGTTCACACTTTGAGAACTGCTGATATAAAGCAATGTTATAGTAAGCATGAGAGAGGATCATATCCCCTTAACTTCTGGAACCTGGAGAATTCACTTATTTTGTTTGAACCCAAGATTTTCAACAACTGTCTCTTCAGTGATTTGTTACACAGATTACACTGTAGCATGTTAGTTACCATTTGCATCCATCTCCCTTGATAACATGTGCCTGTGTAAATTTACAGTACCTCAGAGAACAAAAATAGCTTCTAAATAAACATCTCTCAGGGCTTTGCATTTGCTCTCCTGTACTGCAAACACCTAAGGAGACCACCCTGTGGCTTGCTGATGGGGTGATGGCGGTCCTCTCAGCTCACACTGGGGACTCACCGTGTACTGGGGTCTGGGCTAAGAGCAGGGGGTGCCCATGGGACTTAGGCTGGTTAGCTTGGTCGAGATTTAGTGTCTGGATCTGGTTGGTATCCAGTGTCTCTCCTTCTGTCACATTTGCAGGTCAGTGAGGCTTTACCTGTTTTTCTAGGGGGATAAGGATATCCATCAGACTAAATTTCATCTCCTAGCACAGTGCTGCAAGGAGATAGGGATTCAGTGCTTTGAATGGTGGTCATGAGATGCCTCAGCATGCGTAGTGGGCTAGTGATGATGACAGAGATAATGAATAAAATAGAAGCAAATGAAAATATCAGCCTCTTGTGCTGATTTCCTGGAGTGGTCACTGGCCCTCCTTGGCCAACACCCAGTATAGCAGTCTATGAAATAACTCTGTGGTATGTGTGGGTACATATATGTATTCTTATTTTTAAATTTCCTAATATGAATATAATGAGGTGGACCGATTTTAGGCTTGATCAGATTCAGCCTTCGTGAGGAAAGCCAAAGCCCACTTTCATTCATCCTGGGGTAGGTACAAAGGGTTGCTGTGTTCCGCTGATGTGCATTGGAGCAGGAGAGGTGGGCGCTGCCCTGACACTGTCCGTACCACATCCCTTCCCCTGGGCTTCCTCCTCTTTCACAGTATCTCCCATCCTAGAAATTATCCTTTTGGATCTGGGTCATTCTTTTATTCACTAAATATTTATAACTGAGTTATAGCACTGTGCTTCGAGCACTGTGCTAAATAGGGAGAAACAATAGGTAACACACAGACGTGTTCCTACTTGCATTACAAATAAATGCCTGGAGGAAAGACAGAAGAAAGATAAACAGAATAATCTCAAGTTGACTAAGTGCTTTGATGAATACTAACAAGGTGCTTTGGCAGAGAGCCACAGTGTGAAGTATTAACTCATATAGGATGTGGCCTCTCTGAGAAAATGGCATTTAGGATGAGGTTTCAAGGACAGGAGGAACTGGACTTGTGAACAGTTGAAAGCAACAGGATTGGGCAGGAGGGAAGTTGACGTCTCTTAGGAACTAGACATCCTTGGATCACACTGGTGTAAGTGGGCAGTCGGATGAAGTTGGGAACATAGCCAACTCTCAGGGAGGTAAGGCCTCACTGACCACGGTGAGGAGTCTGAATTTTGTACCAAGGGTGAAGGCAAATATTGATAGGTTTTGAGCAGAGGCATTGGGGATGAGGGTCATATAATTTGATTTATATTTAAAGAATTTGTTCTAGCTGCTGTGTTGAGAATTGATTAACTGAACATTATAAGAAGGAAGATCTACTGTAGGACTTGGAGGTGCTGAGAAATGGAGAGATTCCAGATACATTTTGGAGCTGTATCAATAAATCCCTGACAGATGGGAGCCATTAGGTAAAAGAAGGAGAAATAAGGAAAACTGCTGGGTCTCTGTGTTTAAGCAGTTTGATGCTCGGTGCTGCCAACGAGAGAGAGAGGGTGGTCTTGCCGTGGGAGGAAAGTGTAGGCCTGGCAGAAGTTCATTTGTTAAACTTTAGCTTTCAGATGTCTGTGGACATCCAGGTTTTAATGAGAACCTGGAATAGTGGATAATTTTCCAGGAAAATACAATATAACAAAACAGACACAATTTAACAAACAAAATAGATGGGAAAACTTAGGCAAATATTCACAGAATAGAGAAAGTTGATTAAAAAAATAACTACCCCATAAACATATCACATAAAATATATGTGAACCAGACTGCATCACTGAGAAATTCTACTGGTCCTTTGAAGAAGGACTTTACAACTTTGTCTATTGACCAAATAGTGCTTTAGTACTATTCCATTACATCGAAGAACAGTGGAAATCCCCATATCTTTTTATGAATCCTGCATTACAATACCAAATCCAGCAAAAATTCACATAGAACCATAAAACAATCTCACTTAAAAACTAAGCCAAAATTCCAAGCAAAATATTGGCAAACATAATTTGTAGCAACTTATTAAAGGTATAATATGTCATTGCCAAGTGAGATTTACGCCAGTAGTACAAGATGGTTTGGTGTTAGGGAATCTATTAATACACGAATTACTAATAGAAATAGTATTTCAAGAGGCATTTGAAAAAAATTTGTCATCTGTTTGAGTTTTTATAAATATTGGTAACTAGGTGTTTTGTAGTGTGAAAAGCCAGTCTCATGCTTAATGGAGAAATGCTCTAAGTGCTTTACTCCTAAAATCAGGACCAATGGATGAGGAGACTCAGTAACGTAACAGTGTCGATTCTCACAAGGGAGGGAGGAGAGAAAAGAAACTGAGACAAGGAAACAAGCTCTCACCTGACTATTAGGACACTAACCCCACTCTCGAGGGCTCTACACTCACGACCTCATTTAACCCTAATTACTCCCAATTACACTCCACTTCCTGATACCATCACGTGGTGGGAGGGGGGTTCAGCATATGCACCTGAGAGGTGGGGGACACAAATGTTCAGTCCATAAGGGGCCGTCAGCGGATTGACAGTCTCAGTGGGTCAGAAGCTGTGGGGTGGTGAGCAGGTGACTTAGAAAGGCCATGAAGGTGTGGCTAGAAAGTGAGGTGCCGGGAATCAAGATCTCGGAGGTGGGAGTCTGATGACAACATCTGCAAGGGCTCAGCCGTGGCGAGGCGAGGAAAACGCTCTGAGGGGGCGCGGAGCAGCCAGAGTGCCGAGCTGTGTCCTTCCAGACGGTGTTGTGGTAACTGAAGGCTGGCAGGGACCGGCGCCGAGTGCACAAGGGTGCAGGGGGCAGGAGCATCACTGAGAGGGATGGCCTAGTGTCAGGAGGGCAGCTTCTACAGGAGGGGGAGCCGCAGTCGGCCGTGGGGAGCAAGGAGGGCCCTGAAGTAATAGGACAGCAGGGGGGGAGAATGCTTGGAATTGAGAGGTGGCACCCTCAGCAGTCAGCCACATGTTAGTCCCAAGGAGGAGGCAGGGAGGTACTCTCTCCCGAGAAGAGGCCGAGGGTATTAGGGGGTGTGCTGACAGCCGGAGCTGTCGGGGCGGGAGAGGGAGCCGCAGGGAGGACGGGGGTTGGGGGCCCGGGAGGCGGGGTCCAGCAGCATTCATGACCCTGGCCATGGCCCCAGCTGTCTTTCCGCAGTTGCTGAGGCAGAGAGGGGTTCCGGGCTGGATGGCGCTGACTTTGAGAGAGTATTAAGGGAAGATGTTTACAGAATTAGTCCTGTGAGTCCTAGTGCTTCCCTGGAGGGGCCTGTGGCTCACGGGCCCCATTCCATGAGCCTTCAGGCGGTGTGGTGAGGCCCACCGAGTAAGTAAATACGGGCTGTGTAGGATAGGCACTGACTACTCCGCTCTTGGATTTTGTCACTTTAAGGGCAACCCTCTTGCCCCATTGGACCCTTTGAATAGTTTCGCTCATTCCCACAGCACTGAACAGTGGGGCTTCTATACAGATACCGACTTGAGATTTTCTTCAATTCAGAGGTCTGAACTAGAGTCCCTAAGTCCACCATATCCAAATGCATTTTTATAAGAATACAATTCCATTTGCCTTAAAGAGTACAGTAATTATACTAACAGGCGTGTTTTGTTTCATTTTACTTGAGAGCAAAAGAAGTGGGTGCTTTTTTTTTTTAAAACTCCCACCGTGTCCAAAGCTGTGCATTCTGATTTTTGACCCAGCAATTCCACTGATGCCTAAGCTAGCAGGTATTTGTCTCCATTTACTGGCCCAGACTGGGTCGCCTGGGCCTCCCTCACCGGGAACAAATCGGGGGAGGTGAGAATTTAACTGTTACTGTCCTCCCAAAAAGTGGGGTTCTGCAAATAAGGAAGAAGGGGAGAGTAGATGCTCAGTAGCTATCTAGTAACGTCTGTCAGGCCTCAATCAAGTCACATGTGCTGAACACAGAGAACATGGGAGAAAGAATTTAAATGACACCAGTGATTTTGCCTGCATTCTTGTCAGTAAGTGTGCACCCTAGTCTGTGCATAGAACAGGAGAACCTGTTCCGTCATGGATATCAGCTCCTATCTACCTCTTGTTTTATGAACGCTGAATTGGGTTCCATGCCAGTTGGTTATTAACAACATGCATTTTCACACAGCGTGGCCCCAAAAGTCAGCGCAGGCCCCTCATCTGGTACTCTACCCAAGAAACAGGTGCCTTTCCTCTAACACCAGAGGAAAAAATAATCAAGTGTGTTAGTCTGTTGAGAGGCTGCACGTACATCTTCAAAGTGGCACATGTATGAGTTTTTTGACCCTGATTCTGGCTCCAGCCTGTCTCCACCCAGTGCACTGACTAGCTCCCAGCAGCCACATAAGGTGATGTCTGAGTTGGGGACAGAGACATTGTCATAAAGGCTGACATTCCTCTTGGCTCACTGACTTCTGAGGGACCAGAAGGGGATAGCCTGGGCTCACCTAACTGCTCTTTTCTTTCCCTTCCCTCCAGCCTGAGTCTCCTGGAGAAGACGCAGCAGTCCCCGGACCCAGAGGCCCTGCTTTAGCCCTGTGCGCGCCTTCATTTTGCTCCACTCCTCCCGGGAGCCTGGAGAGCTGCCGAGTTAGAATAGAACAGACCGTGTTGTTAGTTTGTGTTACTGTCCATTTGTTCATGGAAGTTATCCTTTGTATTAAAATTTGGTCAGAAAATAGGATGTTCAGGATGTTTATCAACTTGCTTTTTTTTAAAAAAAATGCTTTTAGAAGTAAATTTGATTTGTGAGGTGTGTCTTCAAGTTTTGTGGGAAGAAAAACTTAGCAGCTTCTGTATATATTGCTATTTAGTGTGTCTTTTTGAGGGAGAATTTAATTTGTGAGGAAAATAGCTCAAGGAAAATGGTGTCGTATTTTGAAATAGTTATTATTTAATTGATTTGCAAACATCCTAGTTTCTCCAGCACTATAACAAAACTTCCGGCTTTAGCAGAAGAGAACTATTCCTCGTGTTATAATTACTAAATGCTCCAATAAAGCCTCAGTGCATGACATTATGTATACCGTTGAATGTTTGAATTTATTTTAAAGAAATGAGATCTACATGGTTTAAAGCCATCTACAAAGTAATTTTGTTCAGGATTGGATAAGTACTAAGATTATAGACTGAAGATAGTTTTTCATGATATAACTTAGTCATTGATATAATGTAGCTTATTTATTTATAGTTAAGTCTGCCAAAACAAATGTTTACAACCCCGATTTCTTTCTCTTTTTAGAATTTTTTAATGGGTTATGTTTTAGTATATTCATTTAAAAAATGTTTATTGAAGTGTAGTTGACGTACTATATTTGTTTCAGGTACACAACATATTGATTTCAACAAATATATACATTACAAAATGCTCACCATGATATAGTTACCTTCTGTCCCTGTACAAAGTTATCACAGTATTATTGATGATATTCCCTGTGCTTACTTTTCATCCTTGTAACTTATTATAACTGGAAGTTTGTAGTTTCTATTTCACCCATCCTTCCACCCTCTCCCCTATGGCAACCACCAGTTGTTCTCCGTACTAATCTGTTTCTGAGTTTTTGTTTTGTTTTTGTTCCTTTTTGTTTGTTTTTTAGATTCTACATATAAGTGAAATCATTCAGTGTCTGACTTATTTCATTTAGTATAATACCCTTTAGTTACATGTTGTCAAAAATGGCAAGAGTTCAATCATTTTTAAGGAGGAGTGATATTCCACTGTGTATTTGTAGCACATCTTCTTTACCCACCCATCTATAGATGGACACTTAGGTTGCTTCGATATTTCGGCTATTGTAAATGTGGCGATAAACATAGAGGTGCATGTGTCTTTTCAAATTAGTGACTTTGTTTTCTTTGGATAAATACCCAGAAGTGCAATTGCTGGGTCATGTGGTATTTCTGTTTTAAATTTTTCGGGGAACCTTCATACTCCTTTCTCCAATGGCTGCATCAGTTTACATTCCCATCAACAGTGCACAAGGGTCTCTTTTCTCCATGTCCTTGTCAACATTTGTTATTTCTTGCCTTGTTGATGTTAGCCATTCTGAGTTGTGTGAGTTAATATCTTGGTTTGACTTGCATTTCCCTAATGATTAGCAATGTTGAGCATCTTTGTGTGTCTGCTGGCCATCTGTATGTCTTCTTTGAAAAAATGTCTATTCAGCTCTTCTGCCTATTTTAAAATCACATTATTTGTTTCTTTGGTGTTTTGTTGTAAGCTTTCTGCAGTAAAAGAGGACTTATTGTTTCGAGTCCAAAGGATCTGTTAGCCTCATTTCATTTAGGTATGTCCAATTCAGGGCTTGCAATTTCTGGTGACCTGGAGTTTTATGGATTTTAGTGCCACTACACTGATTATCTTCATTGAAGGCCATCTAAAGAATATATATGACTTCTGATAACCAGCGAATATATATTTGAGTGCTGTTTTCTCCCAGGCCTTGAGTTAGCTCACAAGGTGGATGTTAATATGAGTGAGATGTGGTCTGAGCTAGTAAGAACTTAATCTAAAGACACCCAGGTAACTGGAAATCTCAAGACCGTGTGTGGCAAGTGCCATAAATGACATGTGAACTGAGCACTGTCCGAGTTGTGAGGAGGGAGAGGTCGTTTTCCTTGGCGCCCTGGAGGAGAGGTACTATCTGAGATAGATCTGGAAAGACTTAGAGAGGGTTTTTCTAGGGTTAGCAAAGAGGGACTAACATGAACAATGGAACAGAGGCAGGAAGATGCAGAATTTGTTTGAGGCCAGAATTAGTGGAAATTAAATTAGGCAAGGCCCAAACTGAAGAGCCTTGACTGGCTTGATCAGAAGGACTTGATTCTGTAGATGAAAAAGAGCCGCTGATGACTTTGTAAGGAACGATAAAATGAACATGGCGGTTTAGGATGATTAATCTGGTAGCAGTATGAAGACTGAATTGAATTTTCCAGAAGGTTATAATGGCAATAAAGATGTCCACTGGAAGAGAGGTACTGGGGGTGAGAGGGAAGGGACCTCTGTGATTGCTCATGGCAGGTGCAAGATTTTAAGAGCAAATTTTGAGGAGGGGTTGATGGAAGTTGCAAAAACCATGAGCTTGAGATATTGGGGTGATCTCCTTGCACATTCCCCCCAAAAGTCTCCATTCAACAACGTTTGGTTCAGTGACTCTGTATAGAGCCCTCACTGTGCACCAAGCTCTGTGCTGGCATGGATGTGGTCCATAATGATACCAGCGCTGGCCTCGGAGCCAGCAGAGTGACGGGAGCAGACACCCAAGGAAACACGGGAAGCAGGGTGATGAGTGCTGAGCCGGGCTGTGTGGGAGGAGTGAGGGGTGGCGGGATGCAGGGAGGAGGCTCTCCTTGCCCGACCCTGGTGACTGAGTCCCACTCCTTGGGGACCATGCCCAGCTCTGGATCATTGCTCACCTCCTTTCTGACCCACACAGCCCACTGAACCCCATTACCCAGCAGTGGCCCCAGCCCTATTCATCATTTCCAATATTCCCCTGTGCTCGAACCATCCATCCTCTGGAGTGGCTCTTCCCAGCACTCATTTCTGACCTCACATTTCTGCCACACAGGCCTTCTCCTAAGTTTCACCCCTTTGAACATGAGCCAGGGGCCTGGACTACCCTCCTGTCTTCCCGCCCTTCCACCCTCTGGGCTCCTTCCCCGCCTTCCTGGGCCAGTTCTCCAAGGTTCAGGGCTCCACTGGGCTGCCCTCAGTGTGGGCTTTCTTTGAGGGCATCGATGAATGACTATAGGGTGAAGTAGCAGTGGAGCACGTTCTGAGTGTTTCCTGCAGAAAGAAGGCGGACCCCAGGCACGGCTTTCCTGCTGCCCTGCCAAAGGGCGGGTCAGGGGTTGGCCACTGGCTCCTTACCCCCAACCTGCAAATGCAGCCAGACTGCCTCAACTCTTTGTCGAGCGTGCACACACACACACACACACACACCTCACTCACACAGGATCATTTGATCTGTCAGCAACTCCTATAGCTGTTCCTTTATGTCCCCAATTCTTAGACATTATTTTCATGTGGCTTCTTTGATTTTTTTTTTTCTTTGCATTCAGTCTAAAGCCCCCTGTCATTTGCTAATTGCTTCCCATTAGTTCTCTGGGAAGGCTGGCCTTCTCTTTCTCATTTCCTTGTCTTCTTGCAAGCATGGTTGGCTTCCTGAGCCCCAGTGCATTTGCACCTGCCTGCTAGACAGGCCCCACGTGGGAATTGTGTGTGCATCTTAAACTGAATGTCCACAACTGCCTCTCCTCTGCTGCCCCAACCCCATCTCCAGCCCAGCCCAGACCTGCCGTGCTGAGCTCATGGAGTCGCCATCCATAGTCTCTAAGCTCAGTGTCCTGGGTTTCACTCTTCCTGCCTCAGTGTTGCAGTAGCCCCAAATAAAAATCCCCTGTATGATCTGGCCTAGATTTTCCCCAATTCTCTGCTCCGGTGTTTCCTAGCTCCTCTCTGTTCCCAGTAACTCAAGGCATCTGCCTGCAACACCCATGTAGCCCAGCCCCCCGCCAAATACCGGGAGGGCTTCTGGTTGCCATGGCACTCACAGCTGTACAAGTTCAGCTCACCTCCTACCCCTACCAGCTCACCTCCTACCCCTAACTGTGGCAAAATGCTGAAGCCTGCTCTTTATTACTGGGAGTTTCCGGAATGTGCTATGACAGCGCTGTCTCTTGTCGCTCCCTATCTCTGCTTCTGCTGGAAAAGTGGAACTGCTCTTCACACAGTTCTCCCCTAACTGTGCTTCCAGGCCTAGCTCCAGGTCTGTTTCCCAGCCTCCCATCCCAGGAGCCAGTTAACCAGCCCCTCCTCTGGGCTTGCTCAGCAACGTTGCTCAGTGAGATCCTGCTTGGCTCGTGGTGTGGTGGGAGCTGGCTTGCTGGTGCATGGCCTGACCTGCTCACTGCTGTGCCTCAGCAGAAATGAAATGACCTGATTAGCAATCTCAGGAGGAGACAGAAGCAAGAGAACCTCCAGGCTCCTTCAGGATCTTAGAAGCCAAAGGACAAGAGAATTTGGAGAATGAGGCTGATAACCTTTTCGTGTGGCAGTGAGGTCAAGAAAGGTAGGAACAAGTCCTGGGGTCTTGGTTGTTTTACCAAGGGTGTGTGTGATGACTCGTTTTATGTGTCCTAGACTGTGGTGCCCATTTGCTTAAACATCAGTGTGGGTGTTGTGTGAAGGTATTTTTTAGATATGATTGACATTTAAATCAGTAGGCTTTGAGTCAGCTGAATACCCTCCATCGCAGGGGTGGGCCTCATCCAGGCAGCTGAAGGCCTTAAGAGCAAAGACTGAGGTTGCCCAGGAAGCAGCAGTTCTGCCTTAAGGTTGCAGCATCGAAACCCTGCCTGAGTGTCCAGCCTATTGGCTAGCCCCACAGCTATCACACTTGCCAGCACCTACATTTGTGTGGGCCAGTTGCTTAAAATAACACCCATTTTACCTCTGAACAGCAAGGTTTTGAACTGCGTGAGTCCACTTGTATGTGTATGTTTTTCAATAAATACATTGGGAAGTTTTTTTGGAGATTTGAGACAATTTGGAAAAAAACATTTTTTTCTCTAGCAGAGGTATACACTTGCAGAGCTTTTATTGTAAGTACATGTAATACATATAACATACAGAGAATGTATTAATTGGCTGTTCATGTTACCAGTAAGGCTTCCAGTCAAGGCGGGCTAAGAGTACAGTAGGGGACTCAAAAGTTATATATGGATTTTTGACTGTATCAGGGGTTTGGTGCCCCTAATCTTTGTATTGTTCAAGGGTCAAGTGTGTGTGTGTGTAGCTCTCTCTATGGATCTGTATCTATATCTCTTGTTGCTTCTGTGTCTCTGGATAATCCCAGCTAATACAGGGTGGCTCTTAAGTCAGTTTAGCTGGACCTTTCCCAGGAGCCCAAGAGATGAAAGATGGTGTGTGTAGGTGTGGATAAAATGAAAGTTCCTGTGGCCAGGATTCTCACCTGTCCCTGGTTGGCTAGCTCACTACATAGGTGTGGGCAATACATTGTTATTGACTATATAAAGAGCTCTGCCCAGTGCTCTGGGTGACACGGTGGCATGGCTGCAAGGCTGCAGGAGAGAGGCGGTAGAGACACTAGTGCTCAACCTACCGCCAGGAGAACAAGCTGGGTAATAAACTCTTTCACCCCAAGGATGTTTTACTGTTGTTTTCTTTGGTCACATTGAATCCATAGTGAATTTTCCCGGGGCTGAAACCCATTGGCAAGACAGCATGTATTATAAAGCAGGGTGAGTGGATAGTGGGTCAATGTGGTAAGAATATATGGACAAGTGTCAATGAATTTTGACACTTTTTTAATGCTTTTTAGAAAACTAGTTTATGGAAGTAAAGCAGTAAATTTCCAAGGTGCAAAAACTCAGCTTTGCATTAGGTGAAGAGTAGCTGGGAAAGTTGCTTCCACATGGACTGAGATTTATTCAATAGAAGGCTCAGCAACGCTTGGGCAGGCTCTTAATTTTTTTTGTCATTTAATGGATTGATTCTTCCACTTATGATATGGTCATTATTATCCACCTGATGATGGAGAAATAAGCTGTGTCTGCAATCCAGAGAACTGGTCACGATTGGCTGAAGCCCTTTTTACTGGGGCTCATAAGCTAGTCAGGTGCTTGCCGTGCGGTTTTCCCACGGGGCCGCTGTGCTTATTTATGGGGCACAGGTGTTTTTGATTGTTTTAATAGGATGTGGTGGCTTTGTAGTGTGCTGACTTCTCTAGGCAGAACTGGTTTCCCAGAATCTCTGCTCCTGTATGATTTAGTTAGAGTGGATCACAGAGAGAGTCCAAGTGGAGGTTTGGAGGGCAGAGTAATGGGACTGCGTTTTGTAGTGCACGTGAGGTGTTGCCCATCTGCTGACTCACCTCCATGTTGGGAGGCCGCCCCTGGGCCCGCGACTCCTCTGCCTTACGCATCCTCCGTCAGCGTCTCCTCCTGGACCAGGTGTGCCTGGAGCTCTGTGATATGGGCCCAGGTGTGTGTGCAGCTCTGCAACACAGGCCCTAGCTTCTGCAGGACACCCGTCCCCAAGGTGTGAGGCAACAAGCCTGACAGGGACAAGCCTGTCCCAGGGGACTGCAGCTCATGCTGTGGGCTCCAGCTTGCTCTCGATCTCACCACTCTGCACCCATCTTCCCTGGCCAATTGCCTGCACTGTGGATGTCAAGCTGTAACATCAGACACTGGGACATCCTCACAGAAGCTGCTTACCCACTCCGAACCGAGTAAGGTAGAATCCCTTTATGGGTGTATGTGAGTATCTCCTAGAGGTTGTACCTCTCAGATTCGGGACCTTAACACACAGGGCAATAGATTCTCCTTTTGTAATCACAGAAAAATTCTCCTTTTGTTACCCCAAGGAGAAACAAAATATGCTTCAAAAGTATTATTATTCAGTTTTAGTGAGGTTCTTTTGATTGTCTTTGTCATTTTCTCAAGCCAGGAACAGTAGGGGCACTGTGAGCTGGATCAGAAGTAAATAGTCGTCTCCATACCCACATGCAGTACCCCATGCAAATGATGTGGGTCTGTGAATCCTGACATGTTGAACGGTTAACATAAATAGCACATTCTAACAATGTGATAACTGCCTGTTTTCCTTCTAAGAGGTGTCTGCTAGACTGAGCTCCTTAACAGCAGAGACCTTGTCTGTTTTCTTCACTGTTTGATCCCATACCCCAGGCGTGCAGGGGAGGCACTCAAGAAATGCTGGTGGAACTGTAACTCCTACGAGAATCCTAAGTGTTCAACCTCTGGAATTTCCTTGATCAAAGTTCCCTCCTTGTCTATTTGGAGAATTATTTAGCCCTTAAAACTAAGCTCAGGCATTATCTCCTTTAGGAAAGTGTTCTTGGTAAGCTGTTTTCAACACTTTCATTATTTTACAATGGAATATTTCTCCATCCACTTCACCAGATTGTGAACTTGAAGGGCAGATATTTCATTTGGGTCACTTCTGTATCTCTAGCGTAATACACACCACTGGGCAAGGTAGATTTGATAAATTTTTCAGTTGAACATGACCATTTCCAGAGTTTATCCAAGTCCATAGGACTAAACTAGCTTTAAAAAAAAAGGGCAAGCTCTACATGGGCTATCTTTGGTATGCTTATATCTTTCAGAGAAATTTGGAACTTCTAATATTTGTTACCAGGGTCACAGCCAACAATGTTAAGTTCATTTCCCTCTTGGTGTATGCAAAACTGCAGAATTGTTCCTTTTGTTGTTCTATGCTCAGTAGTCACAGATTCAAACGCCTTCAGGGGTCAGCTAGGTTAACAGGCTGAGGGTCAAAAAATGAGTGGTTACTGTGGCAAATACAGGAGCAAAGCCCATCTCAGGGCTACAGACAGTGGTGCCTGCAAAGAGCCAGGGTCTGTGCCCAGAGCTGGGAGTGCCAGGGGCTGGCTGAGCTTTGCCTCGCCCTCAATATGCATGGGCTCCCAGTGGGTTGCTCCAAAGAGCCGTAATGGCTGCATCTGCAGATTGCTCAAGGAGGGTATGACTTCAGATTGACTTGTTCACTTGGCGTATTCCCAATGTTCCCTTGGTACAGTTTAAGACAGAAAAATGACCTACAAATCAATAGGTTTTACTTTTTTCTTCCCCATGACCAAAGGTCAGGTACTCTGAAAGTCAAGGGGGTAGGTGGCTGTGGTTGGTCTTATAAGAGTCATTATTTCCTTGCATGCTCTGGAGTAGAATTCCCCTCAAATACAGGAATGTACTTTGATTCTTTAAGAAAACCTGCTGTGATAAAACACACTATTATACAAAGAAACAAACAGTGCTTATTATGAATAACCAATTCTTTTAATTTGCCATCTTTTAAATTATAGTTATTAACGAATTTATGATAAAATTTCATTATTAAAAATTAGCACAAAATTTTAAAGAATTGATTCCATGCACTGTTTAACATAAGGAAACACCAGTGAGTTAGGAGGGGGCTCTTTAAAACGTCCACTTTCCCCACTCAGATAGTTTCCCCCTGAGTGCCCCCCCCTTGTTTTCTTCTCCACTCCTGCCCCATCCCTGTTACTTTCCAGAAATTTCTAAGTTGACTTTGAGTACATCTTTTGTAGTTGTTAGTACCTGCATCTTGTTCTCTTCAACGTCACATTAAAACTCTACTCTGCATGTCAACACAATGCCGATCTGTGACCCTGCCCCACAACCTTGGCTGAAGTCTCCCCTGGCCTCACCGTGGTCACATGCAGCTCACATGCTCACTCCTGAGCTGAACAGCCTCTCTGCCTGTCTGGGGACTCTGCAATCCAGGTGTCAGAGCATTGCTGTTGTTTCTGCCTGACTTTGTCTTCTCCGCCAAACCAGTTCTCTCCCAAACCAGTTCTCTCCCTGGGGTTATTCGATACAGCAATTTGTTCATTATAACCTTTTTATCCTTTGCACATCTAACTGGTCCTGAAGTGTTGTGAATGACCGTTTTTTGAAATAGTTTAACTTGGTATATGAATACTATGTAAGGGTACATAAAAGGCTGTTGCTTATTGAAATGGAGGAAGAATTAAACTTCTAAAATTAATTGCTAAAATATTGTTTTATTGTTCAAAAAATTGCTGAATTTTTAGCATGCCATGCAGGCATACATTTTAACTTCTTTGAACCAAATAAGAAAAATTGCAACATGCTTTAGTGTAAAAATCAATTTATTGTACAATTATACAGAATGCTTTTTATCTACAAAGAAAAATGGCTTCTCCTGCTGCCCTGTCCACCCCAATCATGATATTATGTTCTTAAGATACAAGTACTTTCAAAGGAAAACCAAAAAAGTGGTATCTTTCTTTTCCAAATAAGGAAGCCCCCAGAAATATCATAAAATTATACAGAAATATTAGAATGGCTTCTTACATACAATGTGTTGGTCTGCCCATCCTTATCTCTAAATATGCCTAAAATATTCAACATATATATTCATGATGGGTTGAAAATTTAATTCCACTAAACATTCCATTTTGTTTAAAAAATTGGAATTATTAATAGATATGCTTGTAGCATTAAGGGTTTTTTATTCCCACAAGTAGTGAAATTTATTTGGGAAAAAATTCCATTGTTTAGCAGATCATACTTTTCTTTAGGAAAATCACATTAAAAGTAAACATTGTTTTTTAAATCGGTAACACTTAATGACAGGTTAAAATATTTACCTGATTCAATTTTTGCAGCTAAGATTTCATAGCTCTGTTTTTTTTTACCAGCCCTTGAATGTTTAAGGTTTTAAGTGTTTTATTAAACTTTACTCGAATTAAAGACCAAATTGGAAATAAGAATCCTGAAACCTTGAACTAAATTGGGCTTGTAAGTATAAACAAGCCAAGTTTTTCTCTGTGATCAGAGAAGCTTCAAGCTGCCTTGTACACACAGCTGTTTGTCTCTTGATTCTACTGAAGGGTGGCTTCCCTCCTTGCTCTGCAGGCATGACATCCATAAAAGCATCTGAAAGAGCAGGTGTGGTGCTGAGTGGCGAGACTTCAGGGCCTTGTTGACAATTAAAAAGCGAATGACCAGTGATATCTGTCTGCTCCTTGAGCCTCATTTTTACCTGGAATGCACTTTGATAACGGACTGTAGCTCAGGTTTCAGACCTAAGACTGGATTAGAGTCCAGTTGCTCCAAGGGGCTTTCTTTTTAGTCCATCTGGCTTTGTTATAGAGGAACACAAATGGTCATCCTGGAAGCTAGCCCTTATTTTAAAATGAGTTTCTGGGAGAGAACAATACTTGTAACAAAACTGTGATGATGTTATAAGGTGATAGGAGAAGGGGGTGAGCACCCTAAAACAAGTTAGTTTTAGAAAACTACTTAGAAAAACAAGTCCAAGGATAAGAGGGCATTATGTCTGTTTAAAAAAATGGATCAGCTAGCAGACAAGAGGACGTTACAGGGCACACGCAGTCACCGTGCAGCTGGACTAGACTGGCCGCCTTTCCGATAGCTGACGGGATCCTGAGGGACAGTTACAGGAATGAGGAGTAGGAAGAGGCGGTGTGGTGTTAGTACAATGTCAGCCCATGGGTCAGTGTTTTTTTTTGAACAAGCAAAATAATTTTAAAACTGGAGCTAGGGTAAAAAATGGCAAAAAAAAAAAAAAAAAAGGACAGAAAGGCACTGCTGACCAGACTGTAACGTGCTGGGGCCACGGTGACAATGCTTTTGGGCACTGATGAGTTTGATGGCAACATCATGACCTAAAACTTATTTAAAAAGGAAGGAAAGAAAAAGTGTCAAAGTTGGCAAATCTTGTTTTGAGTATAAATAATACTCACAGGGTATAAATCTTCATCAGATCTTCAGAAAATACAGTTTCCATTCCTTCCACAACTTAATAATAAGTAGCAGTCCAATACCTAGATGCAAGGACTTACTCATGTGGCCGCTCAGCGTCTGCGCCCAACATTCCCTGAGCGGGGAAGGGCGGCGCCATTCTTGCTGAAGGGACACTTCTCTCTGGGGCCCATCGCCAGCTGCGGCTCAGTGTTGGAATCTTTCCACGGTCCTCAGTCTTTCTCTTCCTGTTTTCAAAAACTTAACCTGCAAAGAGTGATATCAGGTACTTGGGGCCGATGCTCACAAGCAGGCTCACAAGCAGTTACAAACTCAGTGTCTGTTTTGCCCCCACCGCTCTGTTCTGATATTCTGGCGGCGTACCATTCAGCGGAAAAGGAGGACGACTTGGGTCCTTGTTCAGAAAGGAAGCGGGCAGCCAGATCTTGATCCTGCTTGAAACTGAGCATGGCATCTGCCCACATCCTTCCGCTGGGTGACTTAACATGGGAGGAAGGCGCGAACATGCGAATAGAGAAATGAAATGAAAACCAAGGAACAACTATCCAAAGCCCCTGAGCCGCGAGGATTTGGCAGAAGATGCTTTCTTCTTAGAAAAACTAATCTTCAAAATGGAAACATACAAATTTTATCACCGTACACTAAGAATTAGAATTAATGTGGGAATTTGACGTTCTAGCTAGGTTTTTCGATCTTTTATGATCCCATTTTAATATTTTTTGGGGGTTGGTTCCTAAAGAAACAAATGGACCAATTACACTATTCACTGGCAATTATTGCTTAATATAGATTGGGATGCTTCCTGCATTTAGAAGACAGTTAATGTTTTGTTTTAAACATTTTAATCTGAACAAAACCCTTAACGTTTTATTTGAAGACTTGCTGAGAAAAGTAAGGTTCCAGGTTTCCTGGCTTTGTGTGTAAGGCCTTAAAAAGACAGTTTCTGGTGAGGGGTCCAGTCTGCCCGCAGGAAGGAGGGACGGGTCGCGCAGGTGCCCCACGGTGCTGACTGAAGCATTCAGTTAACAGGTGACCTAACAGCAATGTATTGACACATTCCAGGTACAAATGATTTATAAACTCAAAAGAAATTAGTTTATGCTAAAACATATGTAACTTTGAATTCAGTCTTTGCTTTAAAACAAGCGAATCTGTTAGGCTATTACTTATGTGTGTCGGTTACTCCATGTTTATTGTGCTTTCTTGTTTATCACTCCATTAGTTGCAGTGAAGTGGGCTTTGGAAAAACCATTCACTTCTTTCCACGCAGGTGGCTCTTCCTTATCCTTCTTCACTGGCTTTTTTCGGTATGTCTGGGATTTGTATATTTGGAAGAGAAAAGGAAAGAAAAAAGGATTCTTCATAAGACCTTGTCTCTAATGTGACACAGAATCTAAAACAATTTATGATTTTGTTTGGTATTGGACTTTATAATAAGAATTGCTTGTAATATGAGTTTTTAAGCTTCTGGTTAAAAAATAAAAATAGGGTAAAAACTAAGACAAGTGCATGAATTCCAATGACAGGTCATTTCTTTCACCTTCTCTACATTAGGCTAGGATTTATGTATTATCAGATTAGCACTGAAATTATTCTGCATTAGTTGCTTGCTTGGACAGGATAACATTTTTAAAAAGTACAATTCAAGTGAAAAAGTACTGTTATTTTTAAAATCCTAGTACTTGTGATTTTGGCTTACTTAGTTTTTGGCATGTCCTATCTATTTTGACAAAATACCTGGTATCCTTTTCACCTGTGTGTGTGTGTGCACGCACGTGTGTGCATGTGCAGTAACAAGGGTCAAGACTGAAATTATGTATTCGACTCTAAAGGACTGAGATCCAATTTGAACCAGCATGTAGGGGCAAAGCTGTGAGTGCCCAATACCCACCTCTGCTAGGTTATAGCTTCTCTTCAAGTTTCAACACTAAGCTCCCTTTTTCCTTTAACAGCCAGCTGTGTGTGTGTGCACGTGTGCTGGGTGGGGTGGCAGGGAGCTTTGTTTGGTTCCATCAATGGTTATTTCTCTCAAAATTCTCAAAGGAAACTTTCATCTCTTATAAAAGACAAAGCCTTGCCAGTCCAGTTTCAGAAACACAGCCTGAAATGCTGTCAAAAGTGCTGTTCCCACAATTGTACTTTGTTTAAAACCACAACGGATTAACTTTCAACAAAAAATAAGAAAGCACTTCTTGTTGGTCTGAAGAAGAAAACAGTTCAATACAGTTTCAAAAATACTGTTTTGAATATAAATGTACATTCTCATTTTTTTTTATTTATGAAACTATTTCCCCAGCCCACCACGGAGAACAAGTCAAATCTACAACTACCTGAGGCTTGTGCTTGGTTCTGGCGTTCATGGGATCTTATTTGACAGAGCGCTTTGAAATTGCATTTGGCAGCTTTCTCCCATTTAAATTGTCAATTAAGAAGAAAATGACAGTGAAGGACAAATCAATGTGACCTCACCACTGGTTTGCTTTAAAAGAATTTTTCCCAAAAAAACAAAAATAGTGACTTTAGCTGATATAAAGTACATTTATATCACAGTAGCTGATATAGAAGCTGATATAGTAGCTGATATAGAAGACATTTTTTAATATTAAGTTCGTTTAGTCCACGTTTTTCTCCAGTTAAAACTTCCTGGATCTCTCTTCTATGTACAGTGTTTTAACTTTCAGATATAAGACTTTCCTAGCATGGTGCAAATATGTGATACAAATGTAACTTTTATATGTAAATTAAATGTAAAATTAAACTTTATATGTATGCATTGAAAAATGTTCAGTGGAATACCTACTGGACTATTAACAATGGTTATCCTTTGAGGGGGAAGGTGTGGGGAGAAGAGTTAGGAATTAAAAGTTTTACTTTTTGCTTTGTGTACCCCTACTATTTGAATTTATCAACAAGCACGTGCTAATATTTATTTGGTAGAATTAAATATATGATGCAAATGTGCATGGTCTATTATGTTTTGCCACTGAATATTTACTTACATTTCACTTACCTGAACATAAAAATTTAAGAACAGGATAACTAATGTAAGCATGTACGAGGACTGGAAGATGAGACAGCCGAAGGGGAAGCCACAGGGTTTCACGACGGCACTCATGGTGTGGGTGATGGTGAGCAGGAACTGGACCTGCAGGGCGGCGGAGAGGGCGTCACGGGGTGGGGCCAAGCCGAGCCACGTCAAAATCACTCTCATGTTTTATACATTTATTACAAATCAACTATTACTCCCTAAATTTTGCAGGAATAAAAAAAAGAAAATGCTGAAGCATCCCACTATCCTATCTAGAAATTTGATTTTTAATTATATTAGCAAGTATATATAATTGTCCTGTATTTAACTTTCTCATGAAACAGTAGGTGAATTTTTCAGATAAAAATGATTTTTAACAGACACAATTTAAAGAGTATTCATCTACACGTCAAAGCAAGGAATCAGCTAATTGTAAACACAAAGGCGATTTGGAACACAAGATTTAGAACTTTTAGTTCTTAAAAGGACATTTTTAGAGAAAAATAGCTTCATCACACCTAGAAAAGCCTCTGCCTTCTAAGACAAGATTCTTATTCCCTCTCATGCATCCATGAGAATATGCAGATGCTTCACATGGAGAAGAGCGGGAAGAAGGGGTAACATACCAGTTGAGCCTGTGTGAGATATTTCTTCCACCAAAGATACTTGTGCATGGATGGGAACACAGAAAGGCCATAGTAAGAGTACATAAGGATGTGGATGAAACTGTTCAGTGTGGGTCCAAAGAAACCTGTCAAGTACAGGATAAAAATGACTTTAGAAAGTAGGATGTTTATTCTTTATCCAGCAAGGTTCTCCCTGTGCATTATAACTGAAGATGAGTAACAGTATGGTGCACAAACAAAACTCACACTGAGAAATTCACCCAATTGTTGTCATGACCCGGGATTCAGCACAAGTCACCTAGACGGACGGAGTGAAGTGGGATAGTTTTTCAGTCACAGTGCCAGCCATACAAGGTAATTCCTTATTTGCAAAGGCTTTATTGTCTCTGTAATGGTCATTACTATGAGCTAATCAGGTAGAAAAATAAATATTGATAAAGCTAGTGGCAGAATTCCTTGGAAAGAGAAGTGTCTTTGCTTTGGTTAACTTTTGATGAACTATTTTGAGTGTAGGAAGAGAAGTTTCAGTACTAGTACTTGTGATTTTGGCTTACTTAGTTTTTGGCATGTCCTATCTATTTTGACAAAATACCTGGTATCCTTTTGACAAAATACCTTGTCTGAACAAGGTGCTAAAGAGTCAAGGAGAGTATGTTGCTTTTTATAATTAAGTCAATAAATTCTACCCAAAAGGACCTAGGAACTGGGAGATACTGAGGAAGGTGGGAGAACATGGGGCCGACAGAAGGTCCAGCAGGAGAAGAGAAGGCTGGGTCTGAAGGGAGACCATCCCGGAGCCTGGGCCACACCATGGACTTTCAGGACAAGGAAGAGCTAACATTCAATTGTAGGATATTTGCTCTGCTAACCTGTGCTGAACTGTTTCCCTGTCCCCTGCCACCATCCTCATGAGGTCTCTGTAACTGCCATCAGTGTGGGTGAGTGGTGTATCAGGAAACCACACAGAAAAGGCTAAGTCCTATGCTGGGTCAACTAAGGGTCAAAAGGACTTTGCTGCAGGAGGTGAGATATCAGAGACAGGTTTTTATTTGTTGGAAACAGGGAGCTTGCTGTGAGAATAAAATCCATCAATATACACAAAGTGTTTAGAACAGCACCTGGCACAAAGTGAATGCTGTTCAAGTGAAAGCTTGGGATCCAGACGGCTCGTCTCTGAGCTACCAGTCCTGTAGCAGCAAAGCCTGGAGCCAGGGGAACCTCCCCACTCCGGCCCACCATTAGCTATGTCCTCTTGAATACAATAGTTTGACTTTGTAAATTTTTGTTTTCTCATCTGAAAAATGGATACACTAATTATCTCTTGAGGCTTGATGGAGTTAGTTGAGATAATATAATACTATATGACTAAAAAGCACTGCCCAACTGCTGCTTAATCACTGTAAACTCTAGCCTGGCTTTCCAATCCTGCATTAGAGATCTGGATAGAAAACTGCAAATCAATGAGTAAGAAACAAAAGGAACACCACCATGCATCTAATAAGACCTCAACAAACACTGGTTGGACTCACTTGTTAAGGCCCTTGGATTTAATATGAAAACAAAGGCACAAGGCTCTGAGTACCAGGTAGCACAGGATTAGTGATGTTTCTTTACTCTCCTGGGTTTTCATTTTCATCAATTAGTGAAAAATTAGTAGTTGCTGCTTATACTTTTTATATTCTAAATTGAACAGAAATTGTCAAACATGGTACTTTATTTGCAGGGATCTTAAGTCTTTACACAGTGATTGAGAATGAGTTTTATAGATGCTTAGTGACTGGTAATGAACCTGTAGACAATCCCCCAAAATACTTAATCTTGATCATTCTCCTTTGGTATGATTATAGTCTATATATCGGTTGCAGTATAAGTCTGTTAGAGTCTTCATGAGTAAGGAGACGGGGCTCTGTCAGCCCAGGAGAGGCATAAACTGCCTGTCACTGTCCCTGCACCCCCAGCAACTTCCTGCTACACAACGCAGTTTCGATTCACATCTTCACGGTCACTGATGTATTTGAAATATCTTTGGTGTTTAAAATGGTATCTCTACAAGATCTTAAATTCTAGAACAAAATCATTTTAAGTTTTACCTGTTCTGGCTTTTCACAGAATATTTTTAAATTTAGGAGTACAGACAATATAAAACAGAAAATACTGTTCTCTCTACCACAGGTCACCAGTGACCCACTAGTAACTTGTGCAGTTGGTGTGGGGAGAGCGTTCATCAGCTTTGTGAAGAAAGAGAACAGTTTAAAAACAGACAGTGTATCACAGAGAACTAGGCTAAATATTGTTTCATCAAGTTTTTGTTTCATACAAAATATATATGTAGGGATGCGCTGTGATGTCAATGTGCTATTGTAGCACTCAGTTAAGACAGAATCGGAAAGCCGCTGAGCTTGGGGACGGGGGCCACAGACTGAGAGGGCCTTAACTTCTCAGAATGGAAAAACAGCCCAAAGAGCCTGAATGACTGGATCTGTGTCAGTCTTGTGCTGACTGTGGAAGGTGCCATTTATTTCCATGAGTCCTGCAGCCCCACGTCTGGAAGTAAAACTGCCCCAGTGGGGGTATGTGCTTCTGACCATCACACATTTGGTGCACAGAAAAGAAAACATCTTTTAGATTTGAGGTAATATTTAGATTTCTCCAGATTGAAGACCAGAGACGGGCTGCCCTGGCGACAGACACCGCAGGCTCTACCGTGGCACCCCTCCCTCTCCCGGCCCAATGCCAGAGGCTCCCTGGAGGTCAGCAAGGCCGTTATGTAGAATTGAAAAAGTAACAAAATCACTTACTTTGCCCACAAGGTATCCAGTTCAAAACACACCACCAGATGTTAAACATAGAGGCATGATGGTAAACATGCAGAAAAGTAATCTGACTGGTTTTTTTCCGCAAAACAAAGAAAATTGTGTCCAGGAACTCTATTAATTTGGAGAAGTAGTACCACCATAACACCTTGGCTACCTGTAAGGATTGTAAAACAGGGAAAAGAGAAGGTGAGCAATGGCGGTGCCCCTCAGGCCACCTGGCTCTTGGCGACCGCTGGACGCCTGCGCCCCACTGGTGTGCGTCTCCCCCACTACTGAGAAAGCATCTCCCATGCCTCCTGTTTCTCATTCCCAGCAACCCACCCCACCCTAGTGAGAATGAGTTACACCTTTCTGAAATATGTATCTGATCAAGTTACTCTGCACCTACAGAGTCAAGACCACAATCCCCTGATCACACAGGGTCTTCCCCGGGCATGCCCTGGCTGGCACCTCCTCCTTCCCTGCCAAGCATACCACTGGACACTATGAAAGCAATCTGCCTACTGTTCCCTGAGCACTTGCTGCCTTCTGTGTGCCGTGCCTCCTAATAGTCTTCTCTCTGCATCAGACACTCCTTTCCTACTTCATATCTGGCATCTTCCTAGTCACCTTTTATTACTACTCTTAAATGCCACCTTTTCCTGGGAACACTTCCTAACCTAACCCTTTTCTCTCAGGCTGAATCAACTGCTTCTTCATTTGTGTTCCAAATTGCTTTATGCTTCTACTAACCATAAACAAATCCATGGGTCAGTGTTGTGAATCTCTCTTTTCCAATAGATTGTGAATCACTCAAGGCAGAGACTGTCTTACCTTTGCTCAGTGCCTGGCACTCAACAGATCACCTACTGTTTGTTCCACTAGATGGTACTTTCTCTCTATTCCTCTGATGTACATATGTTTTGTCTCTTACACATCATACTACCCAAGAGTAGCCCATGACTACTTCTTTCATGTCTCCTTCTCAGAAGAAAAGATTAAAATTCAAGTTGCTCTTCCTCCGCACTGAAGGGGTAAGGTCACAGTTCCCCCTTCCTTGCTCTCGGAGTCTCCCATACAGTCTCATCTACAGGGAAGCACTTTAGCTCAAGGCACTGTGCACTGTGTTTTTAGCACTAACCTTTAAACCTACAAGGAGACAATGTATAATAGGGACTTTGAAATTAGAATACCATGCTCTGTCTACTGTCTACTTCCCAGGAAGATAATCATAAGAAATGGCAGCATCCATCCTAACCTTCAAAAATTTTAAACCATAAATAAATATAAAAACAATGACCTTTAAAGAATTGTATGGTATCCAAAATTGTGGTCTGTGATAATACATTAGAAATAAAATGGGTGTAGAGAGATCCATATATTTTACTTTCTTGTATTATAGCTTTGAAGATGTTTTAAAAATGTACATCAGACAAAGATTTTAATTAAAAGGTTTCAATTACCTCTCATAATTAAGCAATGTTTCTTATTATGGCAATTTTCCAACATTCACAAATGCTTTGGAGAACAAGTATAATGAACTCTATGGTATTTATCACTGAACTTGATTTTCAGTAAAACTCCAATTTGTTCAATCAATTCTATTTTCTACCATTTTTCAGTGTGTGTACGGGGGAAGCAAAGCAGATTAAGCAAATCCAAAGTATATTTTATATATAAAAACTACTAATGAATAGGTATACTTTTTAATATACCAACCATGTCATAATCTTATCAAAGGGATGACTCCTGAATATCTTCTAACAGCCTTGTCCATGTTTAAATCTCCCTGACTCAAAAATGTCTTATAATTGATTTGTTTAAATCAAGGTCCAGCTTGTATTTGTTTGATGTGGTTCCAAAATAATTTCTAATAATTAACATTTCCCTTTTCTTGCTCTTCTTTTTATTTCTTAAAAAAAAAGATCAGTTGTATAGAATTCCTAATATTATGGATTTGAATGACTTGTTTCCTCCTAGTGTTATTTAACTTGTTTCTCTATCTACACATTTTCAATGACTGGCAATTAGATTTAGAGATGAAATTGGATTCAGGCCTAAGGTCTTTGGCATGAATACTTCCTAGGCAGTTCTGTGTATTTCCTATTACGTAACATCAGGAGGTACATAATTTCTGGTTCCACCAATGTTCATCAACAGTGAATTCAGGTGTAACAGCTTAATCCAATCACTGTGAAGTTCCCATTCAGTTTTCACCCAGTAGTTTGATCAGTTACCGATGACTGCTGAATAGACCCAGTATTTCATTAGGAGTCCCAAAAGGTGATTTCCTAATTCTCTTGTTACTTACCCATTTTTCTCCTCTATAGAGAAGAATTCTTAATCTATTTGGAAATTTACATATGAAAGGCAAGATATTTCTTTCTCTGTAATTTAATTTTTCCTAGAGTCAATTTCAAAAAATAACAATGAGGCTTTATTTTAGGGTCATTTTAAACTCATGTTTTTTAATAAATTTATTTCAATCCATTCCAGGCCATATTCTTTTAGACATTCACATCATCCCACCTTGAGCAATGGGAGTCCTTTCAAGCTGGCCTCTGAATCTTTTTTGTCATGACCCTAGTAATCTTGGAGAGCTTCCTTGCTATCTGTCACAAGGTGTCTTGGACTCTTCTTGTAAACATTTCCCACCTAAACCAGGACTTGGGCAATTCTCAAAGAACCCTAATCTCTTCTGGTGGGAAATGACATTGAGAGAGAGCAATCTGGTTATTCATTGCTCATTTTACTGAGTTGTTATAAACTAGGCCTTTTCCGTGGACTAAAAAAATGTTTGTTTTTAGTAAGAATAAATTTAATTCTGTTATTTCCAACTTGAATCTATGAGTACTGGGTTTAGTTTAACATTTTTAATTGTAGCTTTTTTTCTATGTTTCAAATACTTGTAATAATATTAATATTATATACTTTATTCGACAGTGTACCTGTAACAGTCTCAAAGAGGCAACACCAATATTTTTATTAATAGCAACCAAAAAGTTACTGAATACTGTTAATGTGTATCCCACTAGGGATGTTCAGTCAACGTACTGTTTTGAATTCATTTGAAATAATTATTTGGGTGATTATGTCACCAACTTAATATATGGGCATATTCATTTATTTTAGTTTGTTTCCAAGTTTGTGGGGGGAGGTTGCCTTGCTTTCTTTTTAATTTTGTTTCATAATTTCCTAAAACATGTAATGGTTCCCAAATCAAATATAACACCAGGTTATATTTATATTCAGAGAATAATCGCCATCCCTGCCCCCTGTGTCCTGCTCCCTCCTCCAGAAGGAAACCATTTTGGTAGCTTTTGTTTTTTTCTGCCATTGTTTCTCTTTGTAAAAACATAAGCAAATATACGCATATACACACTCTTATCATTTCTCACCCACAAGGTACTAACTATGAGCAGTCTGTATGCTGCTGCTTTCCCTGCGCAATCTCCTGAGATCTTCTGTAACAGTGCAGAACCTTCTCGTTCCATCCTGCGCAGGGTCCATCACATGGACGTGCCATGGTGTATTCAGTAAGTCCCCACAGTTGGACATTTGGGAAACATTTTGTTACCAAGCATTCCTAACAGGACTCCCTTTCTTCCCTGATCTCAGCCCCATCCTTGTATCTGAAAGGAGAAAGCCTTCTCTCCTCTTCAGTGACAAATGGGTACAGATGGTCCATTTGCTTCTCATGGCTCACCCGGGTATCAGCTTCCCCTGCGCTGGTAAGATCTTGACACTGTAAGTTGTAGCCTCCTTCCCAGCTGGACAGAATAAGCTGCCAAAGAAACAAGAAAGGGGGGAAAATCCAGGTAAGAATTTGGACAAAAACAATTTCCTATTCCTGTCTCTGATTGGCAACTATTCAAGGTTTGAGCAGAAACTTCCCAGAATCTGAGTATGACTCTGTCCTGTCCTCAAACACCCATATCAAAGGATATGCTGTCAAGCTAATACGAATGCTTATATCCCTTAATTAGTATAATTTACTTCTAATCTTTACACCAGACCGAAGAGAATTTAATTACCATCTGAGTAACAATATATTTTATGTAAGGAATTATTTAGTCATATGTTTCTACAAATAAAATGACAGAATTAATTAAATGTAAAAACTGTGAGGAAAATACACCAAAATTTTAATAGTATTTCATATTGGCTTACATATAAATATCTGATGTCAATAATTTAATGAAAAACTTGTTTAGTACCATTTTACAGATATGAAAACCAGGCTCAGAGAGGTTCTGAAATCATATTCTTCATCATATTTATACTGCTTGGTAATCAATCATCTGTGAGATTATAACTGATTAATGTCTGTATACTATATGCACCATTATGCTCAAAACCAAAAAGCTCTATAAAATCTATGCTTCTTTTTTTGCTCATTTCTGTATCTACAATTCCTTGCCCAATGCCTGGCATATAGATCAATAAATATGTGCTGAGTAAACGGTCTTGCTCAAGATTATACGGCCAGAAACTAGAACAATGACTGGAATTCAGATGTTCTAATTCCTTGACTAATGTTCTCTCCACATTCTCATAAGGAAATGAGCTTTTTCATTTTAGTCAAAAATTCTACCAAAGAAGTTTTCTGCCTTCTTGCTCACTATTACTGCAGAAACTAAAATTCTGGAGTATAAGGCATTTGGCTTTGACTTACATAAGGCATTTCCCTTTCATCAACAAACTTCATTTCTGGGAAAATTTTTAATCTTTGAACTTCTGGAAGCTAGAAAGGCTAAATGAACATCATCATCTCTGGATGGGAAAAATATCTCTGGATGCATCTGACAAGTTCAGCAAATTTCACAATAAAAATATATTGTAAAATGATCACCACATTAAGTCTAGTTAATATCTGTTACATAAGGTATGCTGAAGCCCACTATTTGAGCTGTTTACCAGGACGTGGAAATGTATAGCTCTGTCAGAATACATATACAGAGTGGGGAGGGATGAATAAACTGAACATTAAAAAGAGATGAACTAGTAAAAAACACTTAGAATGTTTAGAACTATCTATTTAAAAATGAGTAACAGCACTAAGTAGGCACGCTTCAGGAGGCCCCCTCTGCCCCACTCCTAGTCCCTCTGCAGGTGTGGTTTGCAGGAGCCATACTACATGTGTGTTGAAGAAAAAGCCTGTCAAACAGAGTCAACCTCAAGGCAGTGCGGGCTAGCTCACTCCCAAGTATGTCTACAATCCATCAGCTCCTTGCCATTCCTGCACCTTCGTCCAGGCTGGGCGCCTGTTGGCTGCGGCACTGCGATGTCTCCTAACTGGTCTCTGCTGCCACTGTTGCCCCCCCGGCTCCTCTCACAGTTCATGTTCCATGGGTCAGAGTGATCTCTTTAAAACAGACCACATCACTCCCCTTGTCAGAGTCCTCCAGTGGCTTCCGTTATATGCAGAGTAAAAGCCAAATTCCTTACAAGGCTCTCTGTGAGCGGCCACCTCTCCTCATCTGGAATCAGGCTCTCCTCTGTCCACTTTGTGCTGGCTGCTCTGCTGCTCTTACGGTCCTCGAACACCCCAAGCCTGTTCCTGCCTCAAGCTTTACACTTGCTGCCCCATCCGCATGAACCCCCTCTCCCCAGGCTTTGTATGTCTGGCTTATTTCCATCATTCAGTCTCAGCTCTAACATCACATCCTCAGAGAGGCCTTCCTTCCCTGCCATTAGCCCATCACTCACTGCTGTACAGACCACAGGGGTGTTCTAGAACGGAATCTGATACAGTGTAGGAGCTCAACACATATTTGTTAAAAGAATGCTAATAAATTTGTCAGTAACTTCTGGCCTAAGCAAACATCTGACCTGCGCGCAGTAAGTTAGCAAGGTTAAATCAAACTCTCACCCCAGTAGGTCTATTAAACATATCCAGGAAGTGTCAAAGAAGAGACCTTATGCCTCTCCTGAACAAGGTTACAATCAGGGAAGGCTAGGAGGCACTCAGTGGCAGTAATTTTGACCCAAGATAGAAAAGCAAGAGGCAAGATAAGCAGTAGATAAAGTTCATCATAGGAATGAGCTCAGACTTTCTCCCTGAAAAAGACAGAAACCGTTTCCTTGGTTGACTTTGTTGCTGTTGATGGTGACTAATATGTGCTAAAACTTACCAAGCCTTTTCGTATTTACTACCTCCTTTCGTGTGCTAGTCTGGGAGGGCTTCAAGTAAAGAAATCATGTCTTACCCATCTTTGTAACCCTGGGCTCAGTACAGCCCACAGCGCCTAGTAGGTGCTCACTGAACGTTGGTGGAGCGGAACTGGTAATCCTCAAAGCTCACTCCTGAGGTAAGCAGGACATATACCACACTCCATCTTAGCAGTTGCCTAAGGTTCAGAGAGCCTCAGTAACGCCTCCTAAACCACGGAGGAAGCCACAGAGCTGACCCTCGATTTGGATCTCCTGACTCCACGCAGTAAGCCACCCAGGCCGGCCCCTGTGGCGCAGCTGCTGCTTCTGAAATCCGTCCGGGGGGGCAGTATCTTTCCCTTCGTTACAGAGAAAAACTAACCCTGTCAATTACGATCTTGCAAGCTCCTCTAGTGAACTAGAATTTACCTAGTAGAGGAACTGAGATACAAATTGCCCTTTCAGAGTGAGGTACATTAGTGAGCGCCTGTGTGATCGGGTTTCAGAGCAGGCAGCATGGCCTTCCTAACCCTAGTCCCATCTCCTGCACCCTTCCCCATGCCTACAGTTCCACTCTGAAGAGTTTCATTACAGTCATTTAAGGTAATGGTTATTAAGCATTATGAGTGATGCAAACTAGAATGTTACAGGTTAAACCCTATGGGTAGGAGGACCAAGGATTTACTCTCTTTTAGAATTCAAGGACACCAGGAAGGCAGCTCTACATGGGCCATTACCAGCCATGTCTAATTTATATGAATGATTTTACCCTTTTTCCTTAAAAGGTTTGTTAAGTTTTTGTCCTCTCTCCCTTTCTCTCTCTGGGGCTGCTTGCTAAAACAGGTTTGTTTAGCAGCCTTAGGTTCTCCTTTGTATTACATTATAATAACCTTAGGCTATATGGGGAGTGCAATCATTATTTGCTCTTTTTCTTGTAAAATACCTTGAGTTTGGCACTTTATAAAGCACTGGGAGTGCACTGGGGAATGAGGGCAACTGGAGCCGAGCCTGAGCAGGACTGTCAAAGTCTACCCCGAGAAACAACGTGGCATTGTCATGGCGGCCCAAGGATGTGGGGAGTATTCTTTAAGGGACACATTTCAGTCAGACTAACTGCATGTGACATTTCAGTTAAGAAATACTATTACTCAAAGCTGTCTGTTCTCAGGCAAATCATGCAACTTTTCTAAGCCTCAGTATCATAACCTATAAAGGAGAAAACGGTAACGTGAGGTTTAAAGGCCCATGCAGATCTAAATTGTGACTTTAAATTGCAATGTAAGATTAAGGACTAAAGAAATAGGCCTAAATTGGGGGTGAGGAAATTTCAAGTTAGAAATAAAGACCTCCAGGACTTCCAGAGCAGTAACGCCAAATGCAGGAACAAGTTCCTGAGATCTAAGGAATGGTACCGATAGCGGCCTTGGGTAGTCCTGGTACTCTAGATTTAACCAACTGTTTCCAGAAATCACTCAATCACTGGAATCCAGCTTTAGCTACATAAACGCTTACCTCTGCCAGCATATATATGGAGAGAAGTGTGATCCCTATATTATACAAGGTGAGGATGCCCTTGAGGGAAAGAGCATCTCTGTGCTTCATATACTTGTTACCCAGCCATACTGAAAGCAGGTAGATGACAGTAAGAAAAAAGGTAGGAAGGTAAGAGTCCAACAGGAACCATCCTCTGACTCGAGAATCTGAAAAGAAACACATATACTGAGAATCTTGAAAAGCAACACTTCTGTTCAGTTATACGATATTGTAAAACACTTTCTAGGTTTTTTTTTTAGTTTTGCTTTTTTATTGAGATACACACTGTACATTATATCAGTTTCAGGTGTATAACATGATTTGATATTTGTATACACTACAAAATGATCCCATAGTAAGTCTAGTTAACATCCATGTAACATCCACCTTACATAGTTAAAAACAATTTTTCCTTGTGATGAGAGCATTTAAGATATACTGCACGTATTTTATTTGTACATACCAAATACAGTGGGGAACACTATGACACAACATTAAGTTCATTGGATTTGGGTTATAGTTCAAAAGAAGAAACCAGTGGGGGCCCCAAACCACAGAGTATTACTATATTAAAACTGTATCAATAGTCATTTAAATAGTTTATGGAGCCTGTATAGAAACTGGAATGGTATAATCTCTAAGTGATTCTGTTTGAAGATTTTGAGGAACAGGAAGACCTCCTCATTTCCCTCCTTGGCCTCCCAGCAGGGCCGAGGAATGAATTTGTAGAGAACTGTGGGTTTTCCACACCTTTGTGAACCAGCAAGGCTCAAGTGAAACAAAACCGGCTACTTACATATATTCATTTATTTGCAAAACATATAATGCCTGTGACGTTTCTGGACCTATAAAAAGCACTGGAGACAACAGTCATGGCTCCTGTCCTCCTGGGAGAAAGAACTATTAATAACAATAAAGCCTATGAGGAAAATACACAGGGGCTGAAATAGAGAAGAATGAGGGGCTGCCTTAAGAGGGGCCGATTCCCTTCCACCCTTGTCAGGGGAAGCCGGTCCGAGGAGGCAACCGTCACCTGAACAGTGAGGAGCTGACAACATTGGGCGGCGGGCTGGAGACTGTGGGGAGGCGTTCCTGGTTGGAGGAACAGCACATTAAGAAGTTTCATAACCGTGGAAGTACAAGCTGTCAAGAGTGGCTGTATCAGGGACGGAGGGAGAATGTACTGCGGGTGCAGGGGCAGCTGGGGCCAGACACCACAGAGGCAATGCTGGCCATCTGACTTTCATCCCAAGGGCCTTGGGAAGGCATCCGCGAGTTTTAAGCTAGAGCACCACACAGTATTTTTTAGGTTTTAAAAATGTTATTCATGCTGATACTTACTAAATGACTGGAAGAGGATATGCCTGGGGGAGGGGAGGCTGGTCAGCTAAGCGCGTGGCGATGCCCTTACAAACTCAACCTGATGGCTGTGCAGAGGTGCTCACACACAGGGATGAGCGAGGCAGGAAGACTGTGTGCGATTGCTCATGTGGGGAAGGTGCAAGGTGAAAGGGTGGCAGAGAGAGAACAGAAGAAAGTAGCCAAGTTTAGAAGGAAAGCCACAACCTGCTTTGGTCGTGAGAGACACAGGGAGGAAAGTATTTCGTGGCCTTTCTTCTGCTTCCTGCTCCTAGAATTTTAATCCCAGGAGAGGATGAGCAGGAGAAATAGGCCTTCTGGATGTTCTGGGAGAAGGGTATCGAAGGTTAGGGCAGTTAAGCCTCTAAAAGTGAAGCACCATCTATTTTCATAACACCAGAAATGACATGACATAATCCACGTCTGTAACTAACTTGCATTCCTTCCACATTAGGTTCCCGAGTGGCTCACTCACCTCGAGGTCCAAACATATTGTCCAAAAATAAATTGATCTCATCATCAATGGCCTTTAGATGCTCCTAAAAAGATAAAGAAAAAAATGATTTAAGTGAGTTTTTTCTTTTCTTTTTGAAACTCTCAAAACAAACCACTACCCACCAATACAGAGTGGATAGACTTGTCCGCGGGTCCAGGTTTCCAGGACTTCTGACAGCAAAGACGCAAGGAAAGGGGCCTAGTAAATGCAGCCCCACCTTCCACAAGCTTGTAAGGGTTTGGAAGGAAACAATTCCTCTTTCATTTCCTTAGGCAAGAGGAGTTCTAGAAAATAGGTTTGGTACATTTAGACATTGTAGGGTTATTGACCTTAATTCCATTTCCCTCTAAAATGCTTAGAGGCATAAGCTTCTCCATAAGCAACTTCTGTTGTTACAAATAACAGCAGTTGTGTGCAAGCAACAAGGAAAGTCTCTATCTGCAGGCTATGATATAATTGTTAAACGAAAATTGAGCTACATTCTGTTTCACAAAGATGAATCTAAAGTTTTAAAAGGGACTTATTTTTCAAGTAAGGAAATTAAGCACTACAGCTGTTTTTTCCATCAGCTTTATATTTTGTTTTTAAAACTTCTATACATTAACATCTATTTAATATTACAGCAAAGCATCACAAGGGTACACCAGATTAATTACTGCCACTGTAATTAGACTCAGACTGGGATTGGAAAATTTCTGCTAAGAATCTTAAGGTTGATAAACTGGCTTCTGGCTCTTGAGTTAGTTCCCATTTATGCTGGTCTATTACACTGCTTGGATACCAGCTAAGGCTCCCTACCGCCGCTACACAGTCCGCTGCGCCTCCTCGAGCAAAGGGAGGAACAGAGAGCGCCCTGCAATGATCCCAGGAAAGAGATCTTAATGAGGATTTCGGCCAGTGGATTGTCCCTGACTACACAGGAGGAGTATGACAGCCCTCAGGAAGTTCATAGAGAACATTCTCTATACTCAGGCACTGGAGTGCAGTTAAAAGCATTTCCTTCTCAAAGGAAGCCTCAGTGCCAAAGAGGAGAATTTACCAGAATCTGAAGGGAAGATCTGTGTGTCTGGTGATTGGCACACATTATCTGGACCTATTCTTTATCCATGACTCTTTGATTCTGAGAGAAATTTCAAGTAAACCTAGGGCTTTTGGAAACTTTAGGAAGCTTGATAAGGAGAAAGAGGACTAGAGACTGGTATTTATTAGCACCTACAACTACTGGCCAGTGTGTTAGGAACTTTATTATTTCATAGTATCTCTATAAAATGTATCTGGGCTAACCCAAGCTTGGAAGTTAACAGTGCTTTGGTTTCCACAAAGGACATCTAACAAGACCTCCAGACTTGAGGAAGGTCAGTTACCTGACACGTCAGTGTGATGGAATAGGATTTGTGTTGCCTTAGGATAGAGCAGATCTGTCCAGAGGCTTCTCGTTCCTAAGCAAAGAATGCTGACCTCACTGAGTGCCCATCCTCATAACAAACCCCAAAGGAATCTTCCTTGCATTGCCAAATCCACCCACAGATGTTTAAACTTTTTCAGTTTGTTTCCTAAGGTTCAAAATTTATTTTCCAGCATCTGTAGATAGAAGAAAAATCATTAAAGGCCACAAAGCTTATATTATCTCTATAATGTAGAAATTTAGGCACAGTGGAAGAAGAGCAGAAACAGAACAAAAGTAAGAGAGAGAGAAAAACAGCACAGAATGCAAGAGATGAATAAGAAGGGGCACTGCATTCAGTCTTTAATTTACTGATTCATTAACCAGTGATCTGAACATGACAGGGCACCAGCATCGAGTAAGCTGCTGAAATACAAAGTCAGATGGGACACGGTTCTTACCTTCACATGGGACAGCAGGCAAGTAAATCAATAACCACAGTGCCAGTGTCTTAACTATGATGAGAGAGGTTTACAGGGATGTACCTACCATGAGAAAGGAATATTGCTCAGCCATAAAAAAGAAGGAAGTCTTGGCATGTTTAACAACATGGATGGATCTTCAGGGCATTATGCTAAGTGAAAAAAGTCAAATAGAGAAAGACAAATACCATATAATCTCACTTACATGTGGAATCTAAAAAACAAAAAACAACTGAACTCAAAGATACAGAGAACAGATCGGTGGTTTCCAGAGGTGGGGCCAGGGGCTGGCAAAAAGGGTGAAGGGAATCAAAAGGTATAAGTGTCCATGTATAAAACAAGTAAGTCATGGAGATGTAATGTACAGCCTGGTCACTACAGTTAATAATACTGCTTTGCATATTTGAAAGTTGCTAAGAGAGTAGATACTAAAAATTCTCATCAAAAGCAAAAATCAAACTATGTGTAGTGATGGATGTAAATTAGACTTGTGATCATTTCACAATATATACAAATATCAAATCATTATGTTATACACATGAAACGAAAGAACACAGAGGTAGGAAATGTAATGTTAGATCTCTTGCACAGAGAAGAGACACTGCTGTCATTGAGTTTTGAAAGACTCTAGTAGGAGATCAGCTAGGAGAAGAAAGAGAACATTTCAGGAAGGAGGATCGGCATATACAAATACACCAAGACATGACTCACTTAGGAAATGTTTATGATCAAGGTCTCTAGTGAGCTATGTGAGAGAAATAAAGCCCATGCTGGGAAAAATCAGAAACCTCTTTAATTCTAGGTCATTTTATATGGTTAGCAGGGATGTAGTCTAAAAAATACGATGATGAGATCAGAAAAAAGTCAAAATTTACTCTGAACTAGTAAAATATAAGTTTAAGTACAGAGTTTGGGATGAATGCTTAGCAAAGGATGACAGAGTGGCACTTGGGCAGTGAATTAATAGCTGTGCACTAGCGTCTATATGTGTAAATGTAAAGGTATGCTGAACAATTTCTGAAGACTAACCCTATAATCTAGGAGCTAAGAAAAACCAACAAACTACATGCAGTGCTTCAATCATTCATTCACCAATTCTGAACAACTATTACACTCATAATACTTTGTTAGACATATGAAGGAAAAAGAGAGAGAGTAGAGTGGTTGACCCAAAAGCTTATGGACAAAGTGGGAAAGTGAGACATACAGAGAAAGGCAAATACTGAACAACTGAGAAGGAGATACCCAGAAGCGCCACAGCGATGAGAGACCCTGGAGGAGTGAGGACTTACGATGGGCTTTTAAAGACGGTTAGAATTTGGACAAACTAGAAGAAAGTGAAATTGTACTGCCCTTGGACCTGGGCATGAGGGGTGCTGTCCTGAACCCCAGACTTTAGAGGGTTCCATCTGGTCACCTTTGACCCTCTAAGTCAAGGCAAATACCTACCCATGGCCATAGAGTCCCCTTTCCAGACTATGTCCCAAGTTCCCTAGGCCACAGAACTCTCTGCCAAGCAACAATTCTCCGAGCCCACTTCTAAAAAAACTTTAGTGGTTCCTCCTTGCCCACATAGTAAGGTCCATGTTCCATGACTTTGAATTCAGTTTGTCGCTGTTCAGAGCAGTAATAGCTGAAGGATGGGAAAGTGGGAAGCAAGTAGGGCCTTATTTAATTGTGTAGCCCTGATTTTATCACTGTTGGTGGAAACGTAAAATGGTACAACCACACTGGGAACAGTTGAGCAGGTCAGCAGAAATGTAAACATTCACCTACCACATGATGCAGCATGCCACTTCTAGGTATTTACCTGAGAGAAAATACAGCATGTATCCATGCAAAGACTCACATGCAAATATTCACAGCAGCTTTACTGGTAATAGCAAAAAATGGAAACCTCCCAAATATCCACGAACAGGTGAACAGATAAATAAACTGTGACATTGCCATGCAACAAAATATTACTAATATAGGGATGAGCTATTGATGCACACATAACATGGATGGATCTCTATGGTGCTGACTTAAAGAAGCTAGACCAAAAGAGAGAGAATACTGTATGTTTCCATTTACCTGAAATTATAGAAATACAAACCTATCTATGTGATAGAAAGCAATGAATGGTTGCTTGGGGACCACAAGGGAGGGGAGGAGAATATCCTCTAAAAATGAGGGTGAAATAAGGACATTTTCATGTAATGTGTAAGTGAGAGAATTTGCAGCCAGCAGAACTGCACTACAAGGTATGCTAAAGATGTTCTCGCCAAAGGGAAATGATTCCCTTTGGCAAGAGCACCAGAAACAGATTCCTCTCTCTACCATCTCTCGCACCGCGCTCATCCCTACCACCAGAGGCAGTGCTGCATCAGTGTCCAGGGGAATCCTGTATTTGCTCCTTTTCTGCTTCCAGTAGGAAGACCACTTGGAAGTCGTGACCCGAGGCAGCTCCACCAGACTGACGTCTTACAGAGAGCTGAGACTGTCTTCCTGATATGTGACATGCGACGCCCAGCGCTGGTAGACTGGATGGCCGAGCATTCCTGCCCCAGCTACCATCTTCTCAGAGTACTTGGGAAACAGGAGAGACAAGGACACACCTAGTTTTTCTGTCACAGGGATGCTGGCTGGGACCCCCCACCCAGTCCTCACTGCATCACAGGGAGCTCAGCATAAGCCAGGGCCATCTCAGATGGGAGGCGGCTTCTGGTCCGGTCTGTTCTGAAGGCGTGAATTCTGGTCACTGTGGGGCCTGCCTCACCTCGGACACCTTGAGGGCTCAGACTCTTCTCAGCGGCAGCAGTCTCGCAGGCAGAATCGCTATCACCATGAATAAGGGTCATTCCAAAGAAGCTGAGACAGAAAGCAAGGCAGAAATAAGCCCACCATCAAAACCCTGCCTCAGCTTCCTCTGACGGCTGAACGGTTGGGCTCCAGGTTCCGTGATTTCCTTCCTTTCTTCTCTTCCTCTCCCTTCCTGTTCCCTTACCTTCCATGCTCTCTTTCCTTCCTTCTTCTCTTCACTTCACTCGTTCCACCTTTTTTTCTTCCTTCCCCCTTCCTCCTCTTTCTTCCCTCCTTCCCTCTTTCCTTCTTCGCGTTCCTTCATTTTTTTATATTTTAGGCATTTTGTGGTTTCTAGCATTTTAGTATTTATCTATTATGGGAATTACGTTATATAAAAATCCAGTGACTCAAGGTCTTGATGTTTAACCTATTTTGTTGATATAGTTTATACAATATTTTAAAGACACTTATTCAATCAGAATAGTTTCCACCACCAACTCCCCTCCTCACTACTTTTTAAAATAAGCAAAAACCGTTAAGATCATAAAGCAGACTGTTAAATTTGGAAGAAGACACAGTATCCAAATCCTTTCTTTTTTTGTATATTTCAGAGAAAACTTAATCTGAAGTGTCCAGTGACAGCAGGTCAGGAAATGGAATCTGAATAGCTCGGGGATATGTCTTATTTCAGACTAACCAGATACAACTCTGAAAACTTCCTGGGACCCTTGGGGTCAAGGCTGGGCCGCACAGAACCGAGAGGCAAGGAGACATCATCTTTCCTCGGGGGTAAGGGACACAGACTGGAGTGCCACCCACAGTGAGTCCTCCATGTCATTCTCAGGGCTAAGAGGGTTGTCAAATGTTGAAACTACTTTTAGCAGACCCCTGAGGGCTTGCTCCAAGCCTACCTCTCACATATTTGAAGAATTTAAATATGTTCACATTTGTGAATGAACTGGAAGGTCTAGAGAATGGCTAAAAGTGGACGTATAAAGTTCTTTGGCTTGATGCAGCTGACTTCATACGATGTGTACTCCGTATATTTTACAGAGCGCCTTGAGCTGCCCACCCGCTCAACATCTACCCCTACTACTGTACTCTGGACGGAGCAACCGATTAAGTCATGCTGAGCATAGGCAACAGGTAGGGAATTCTTATTCACTTATGGGGACTCTAAATTGTTACTGTCTTATGGAATAATTGTCATAAGACTGAAACTGTTTAAGTCAGGTTTGAAGAATCTGTGGGAACATTTAAGGTATATTTAAAGGAACTTACCAAAATTGTAATAGTGAGCACCCCTGCTTGTCAGACACTTAATGTGTGCCAGGCATCTAATGTATATCATCTGTGATGATTATTACAATAGCCATCCAAGTTGAGTATTTTTCCCAGTTTACGGATGTGGAAATTGAGACCACGAGCTCAAGAGCGGCACTGCTGTGTGAAACTTGGACTAAGTTCAGTAACAACTGATCGGTTCTTTTTTTAATACCTTTAGTGTGACAGGTATTGGAGCTGGATAGCCAAGGAAGGGCTCTTTGAGTAGCTCGTGCTTGTGTTCCTTGTGCTGTAGTGTATCTCAGGACACTGAACTGACAAGGAAAACGGGTTGATTTATTTGCATCTTGGGTAAGCCTGGGGTTGTTGGACATTTTCACACAGTTAAGGAGATGAAAGGTCTTTTGCAGAACAGAAACTATTACTGCAGTTTCATGTTCCACTCCTGCACACAGCTCTCTGCTTCATCTCATTCTGTGTCTGGTCTAATGGCAACTCCTCACACATTTCCCCAGTCCACCTCCATGGGCCTGATTACCAAAGAGGGGGAAGGCATCTGCTCTGTGGCATCCTGGTCTGTGCTGCAGAATCATTCTCCAGCCCCTAACCTGCCCTGTTTGTTTCTTTACAGCACTTCACATTACACACACTTTTACTGGCTAATTTACTTACTGTCTGGGTCCTCTACAACAGAAGCTCCAACAGGCCATTTTATCTCCAGTTCCAAGAACAATGACTGGCACGTAATGGGCACTTAATAATTATTTGATGGGTTAATGAAACTCTCCTAAGCCTTCTGTCACTGGATACTTATTTTCATATTCTCATTACTAGGTATATTTTCATACAGATATCTGGTTTCCAGCATATTTGGAAAGATCCTTAATACTCTTAACACTTGGTATATCACCAGGGTGTACTGGATCCAAATTTTAACTTTTGAGTTTCTTTTTCAGAAGATTCTGTCTTCCCAAAAATCAGAAAAAAACTGTATATTTTTAAAGTAGCATAAAACTCATTTTATGTTGCAATTAACATATGAGTCCAATGGACTCTTCTATAAATCTAAGATTCGTTGTGGATCTTAGTGATATTACTTTTTCCATATATTAAAACATTTTGCTATTTAATCATCCTAGGAATTATCTCAACACTCATCAATCCTTTTATCAATCTGTGCTATGAAAAGAAAGGAATATGAAAACATAAGAATGATGGAATTGCCTAGAAGGACAATGAGATAACACATAAGTAGTCATGCTGCACCATCCTCCATCTCACTTATTACTCTACCCAAACTACTGCATCATGCTTTAAGAGGATATAAAAGAAGCTTGGACACAACTTTACTGATTTTCAAAGCTTTCATTGAATACACTTGGAAGTTCAGAAGTTTTCACGCTATTAAAACTTTAATGATCATACACATCACCTGGAAAGTACAGGTTTTCATTCAGTTGTTCTAGGATTGGGGCCAAGAGTCTGCATGTTTACTAACCTTCCCATAGTTCATCCTGCTGGTCTACAGACTACCCTTGAGTAGCAAATAATCAAGGCACTACTTTATTATGTGCTTTTATTATAAAAATACCAAGTTCTTGCTTACTTTCTACAAATCTTCTGAGTTTTACTACATATTCTACTCTACGAAAGCCAAACTTGCTATATGCTAATTACATCACCATTCATTTCACAGGCATTGGTAATTAACTGTCTCTACAAACCTACTTAGACAGTGTCCACATTGCTCCAAACAGAACTGAAGTCACTTACAGACTGTATCTTTCCTTGCATTTGTTGTATCTGAATACAACACTCTGAAAGTGGCCTACTTGGGGAAGAGGGCTGACTGGTGGCCTCTCAATCGAGATCTTATATTTCTGTTAAGGTATCCTGAGATTGCATTCATACATTGTATCAGTTAGTCCTTGTCAACTTTATCACCAGGTACTTTTCAATGATAACTGATGTCCAATTCAAGCCTTACCTGTCCTATATTTACACAACTCTTTTTTTTTCTTTTAACTGAAATGGAACTTTATAATTTATCCCATTCAGTTTATCTTCTTCATTTCAGCCCCATCTTTGAACTCTGATAAGATTATCCAAATTCCTAAATATGTATTTGTTTTCCTTTTAGGTTTAGTATGTTTTAAAATGTTGGTACCTTATTCATATTACTAATAAAGAAGTTGCACAGTCTGGGTGTAATGGACTGAATATTTGTGTCCCCCAAAATTCGTACGTTGAAGTCGTAACCCCTGATGTGATGGTATTTGGAGGTGTGGCCTTTGGGAGGAGATTAGGTTTAGATGTGGTCATGAGGCTGGGGCTCTCATGGTGGGATTAGTGCCTTTATGAGAAGGGACACTAAAGAGTTTGTTCTCCCCCAATGTGAGGGCGTAATGAGAAGGTGGCTGCCACAAACTAGAAAGAGAGCCTTTGCCAGGACTCAATGACACTGGCACCTGATATCTGACTTTAGGCTCCAGAACTGTGAGAAAATAAATTTCTATTGTTTACACTACCCAGTCTATGGTATTTTATAATGACAGCTTGAGCTAAGATACTGGGTAAAAGAAAAAAAATAGCCTAAAATAATGCCTTTCTATAAGCCTTAAATAATTACTTTTGTAAGAAAAGAAATCTTGGTCTGAAATCATCGAAGCTTCATGTTATCTGATTTAGTTTAGATAAATTGTTTAACAAACCTCTGTTTGCCTATGCATGCAAATGTACAAGTATATATAATATGTGTATAGGAAAAATTTTGGAATGGCACCTGTTAACAATGATTATCTCTGGGAAGGAAAGGAGAATAATGGGGATAGGTAGTGGGAGAAGGGAGGGACACTTTATTCTGTGTATGTCTTACATCTTAGTTTTAATAAGAAATCATTAACAATGTATTAATTATGTAACTAAAATATTACAACTAAAAACTAAGGGAAATATAATTAATGGAACAAATATAGAGGAAAGTTGTACAATTTCCTCCATAAGTCTTAACAACAAAAAAAATCTTTTCCTACTCATCTGAAATAAATGATGAGATGAAATAGATGATATGATATAAAATGACCAAAGAATGTGACCCTATATGAAATTCTTGGCTAAGTACATGACAAATAGCTTAAATTTTCATCAAATATGTATTTTGTTATTTTATATTGGTACAGGTTAAGATTATAGTAATTAGTCCAAAGCTGTTTTTTTAAAAAGATAAGCAAAATTGGCAAACTAGACTAACTCAGCAAAGAGAACTCAAAGCCAGAAATAAAAGAGAATTACAACTGATACCACAGAAATACAAAGGATGGTGAGAGACTATTATGAACAATTACACACCAACAAACTGGATAAGGACACATTACTAGAAACATATAACCTACTAAGACTGAAATATGAAGAATTAGAAATCTGAACAGAATAATTAGGAATAAGGAGATTGATTCAGTAATCAAAACTCCCAAACACGGAAAATTCTGGAACCAGATGCTTTCACTGATGAATTCTATCAAACATTTAAAGAATTAATGCCAATTCTCTCAAACTGTTCCCCAAAATTAAGAGAGAACACTCCCAAATTCATTTTATGGCACCAGCACTATCTTGATATCACAGCCAGATAAAGACACTACAACAAAATATTATAGATTAATATCCCTGATTATACATGCAAAAAAATTGTCAAAATATTAGCAAACTAAATTCAACTGCACATTAAAAGAAGCATACACCATGATCAAGTGAGATTTATCCTTGATATGCAAGAATGGTTCAAATAGACAAATCAGTAAATGTGACACATTACATTAATAGAATGAAAGATAAAAATCATATTGTCATCTCAATAAATTTAGAAGAATTTGACAAAATTTAACAGCCTTTTATGATAAAAATGCTCAACAAATTGCACGTATAGGAACGTACCTCAACATAATAAAGGCCATATATGACAAACCTGCAGATAATACCATGTTTTTATTAAATATAGTACTAGAAGTCATAGGCAGAGCAATCAGGCAAGGAAAAAAAAAGGCATCCAAATAGGAAAGGAAGAAATCTTTATTTGCAGATGATATGTTCATATGTTTATAAAATCTACCAAAAACTGCTAGAACTAATCAATGGATTCAGTAAAGTTGCAGGATACAAACTCAACATACAGAATAGAGTTGCATTTCTATATACCAACAACAAAACATCTGAAAAAGAAAACAATCCCATTCACAATAACATCAAAAACAATAAAATACTTAGGAATCTTAGGAATACATTTAGCCAAGAGATGAAATATCTACATACACTGAAAACTGTAAGACAATGATGAAATTGAAGGCACAAATGTAAAGATATCCCATGTTTATAGATTACAAAAATTAACACTGTTGAGTTGTCCATCCTGCCTAAAGCCATCTATAGATTCAATGCAATCCCTATCAAAATTCCAATGGTGTTTTTCACAGAAATAGAAAAAAAATCCTAAAATGTTTATGGGACCACAAAAGATCATTAACAGCCAAAGCAATTCTGAGAAAGAAGATCAGAGCTGCGGGCATCATATATCCTGTTTTCAAACTATGCTACAAAGCTATTATAATAAAAACAGTATGATACTAACATAAAAAAGGGACACACAGACCAATGGAACAGAATCAAGAGCCCATAAATAAACCCTCACATGTACAGTCAACCAATATTTGACAGGAATATTCAATGGGGAAAGGATAGGCTCTTTAATAAGTAATGTTGGGAAAACTGGATAGCCCCATGCAGAAGAATGAAATTGGACCCCTTTCTTACGGTACTCACAAAACTAACTTGAAATGGAGTAAAGATTTAAACATATGATCTGAAAGCATAAAATTTGAAGGAAACACAGGGAAAAGTCTCCTTGTGTTTGCAATGATTTTTTGGATATGACACCAAAAGCACACGCAAGAAAAGCAAAAATAAGTAAGTAGGACTACATCAAACTAAAAGGCTTCTGCACAGAAGAAACAATAAAATGAAAAGGCAACATATGGAAAGGGAGAAAATATCTGCAAACCATACATCTGGTAAGAGGTTAATATGCATAGTATATAAAAAGATCATAGAACTCAATAGCACAAAACAAACAAGCTGATTAAAAAATGGGCAGAGGAATTGAATAAACATTTTTCCAAAGAAGATATACAGATGACCAACACACTCATGAAAGGTACACAACATTAGTTATCATCAGAGAAATGCAAAGCCACAGTGAGCTATCACCTCACACCTGTTAGAATGACTCTCATGAAAAAGACAAGAGATATGTGGAGAAAGGAAACTGTTGGTAGGAATCTAAACTGGCACACTATGGAAAACAGTATGGAGGTTCTTCAAAACATTGAAAATAGCATTACTGTATTATCCAGTAATCCTACTTTTGGACATATATCCAAAGGAAATGAAAATAAGATCTCCAAGAGATACCTGTGCCCCCTTGTTCACTGCACTATTATTCACAATATGCAATATATTGAAACAATTTAACTATCCATCAATGGATGAATGGGTAAAGAAGATATGGTATATCTATACAATGGAATACTATTCAGCCATGAGAAAGAAGGAAATCCTGCAATGACAACTTGGATGAACTTGAGGGCATTATGCTAAGTGGAATAAGCCCGACAGAGAGAGACAAATATATGGAATCTAGAAAATCCAAATCATAGAAAGTACAGTGGTAGCCATCGATCGGTAGGGAAATAGGGAGATATTGGTCAAAGGGCACAAACTTCCACTTGTAAGATTTACAAGTTCTGGGGATCTAATACATGGGCATTGTGAGTATAGTTAACAATACTGTATTATATGCCAAAAAGTTGCTAAGAGAGTAGATCTCAAATGTTTTCACATGTAAAATAAATGCTAATTACGTGACCTGATGTTGTGTTAGTTAATGCTATGGTGGTGGTCACTTTGCAATTTATAGATGTATCAAATCATCATGTTGTACACCTTAAACTTACACAATGTTATATGTCAATTATAACTCAATAAAGCTGGAAAAAAATAGTAATCAGCCCAATTCTCTATAGTAATTGGCAGTGTTTGGTTAAATCTGAATTTATATTAGATACTCTAAGCTATCAAAATCCAGCTACTTCAAAAGAACAGTAACACCAGTAGCTATTTAGACAAAGGTTTCTCTATAGATCTTTCAAGATGCCCAGAGAAGTTACAAGAGGGTCCTTCAACTCTTAAATTACTCCATTCTGCTTTATCCACTCACACACACACTCTAGGAAAAGGTGTCTGGGTAAAAAATGACACATTTCCACACTAAGAGAAGGATTTTTCTCCCATCAAACAAACCCATGTCAAGCTTCCTCAATGGGTTTGCAGCAGTCGTCCTCAGAATACTGGTCAGATTACCATTTTGTTAAAAGTAAAAATGGGATTTTTTCCCCTAGTAAATTAAAATGATACAAAAATCAAAGCCCCAAAGAAAGCGTAGTCTAGTGACAACCTCATTATTTTTACCATTACAAGTGTTACTGTTATTATTATCAGTATTTTAATACACTGGAAATAACACTACAGGGCTCAGGGGGAGGAAAGGTCACCTCATCCTCATCTGCTACCCATTTTAACCTCAATTCCTTGGCATCCAATTGTACACTGCAGGAAGAATTTATTCTCTCTGCTATAAAAGCTGGATAATTAAAAAAAAGTCAAATACTAACTGTTAAGGTCTCTGGCTGACTGGAACAAAATTCCGTGACCTCTGCCCACTTTTCTAAGCCGCCTTCCGGCCTGCTGCCTCCGAGCCCTCTGCTCCAGGCACACCGGAGCAGCCGGAGCTCCCCCGGGGCAGCACTCTCCCCAGGCCATCGCAGGTGTTCCTCCTTTGGCCTGGAGGACTCCGAATCGCCTTCCGGTTTTCCCTGACCACCCTCCTCCTCCCAAACTGGTCAATATCCTCCATGCCTGGCACATGCTAGGCACTCAGCAAGCACCTGTGGAATGCATTCAGTAATAAATGAGTTTGCCAAAATCATCCCAGGAAAGGGGCTAGCAAAATTGGGGGTCCACTTTTGCCCTCTTTTGCCCTTGACAAAATTGTTCTTTGACAGGTTAGAGTTACCAGGATTATGTACTCGTGAATATACACAGGGCAAGCAGAGAGCACTGGGAGGAGGCCGAGAAGAGACACCGAGAGCTCCGATGGGGCCTCCCTGCGTGTGAAGCAGAGGGATGCTGACGCAGCAGGAATTGCAGCACTGCCAAGAGACCCATGGCTCCATGGAAGCCAACAACTGTGACTCCTAATCTTTTTTGTTCTAGATTTTTAAGAGATAAATACCCATGTTTAAAAATTACTCATTTCAATAAAATTTTAAATAGTTTTCTATTACGCTATCAGGTGTACCCGCATTCGTCACCTGCTACTTCTCCCTGTTGTGGGTCACTGCTACCACCTCACCTCTTGGCATCAGAATTCTCTGCAGACTGGTGGGGCTGTCCACTTTGCACCAGAGTCTGAGCAACATCTTAGGAAGGAACAGCCCTAAGGAGCAACATCCTGGGAGGGGATGTCCCTAGGGGGGGCACTGGTGGAGGGGTGCCAGGGTTGTCTCAGCAAGAAAGTGCTAGTTATGAGAGGAATGACATTAGGTAATCTGTTACTCGGGATTCTTTATGGCTCAGTCCCCTGTGGGTTCAGGGAGAGAGAATGCAGAGAAGAAAATAAGAATAGGATGTACTTATATTACATAAGGTACTGGGGTTGTGATCTCCCCAGCACAGAACAGAAAAGAGCCAGGCATTCTCCTCAACTCTTCCACAGAAAACTACCGAGCCTGGTATATGCAGGGCTCCTCTCCATCAGCAGCGGTACCAGCTGAGTGTGGGGTACCTGACAGAAACAGCAGCGACCTCTGCCAAGCAGCAGTGTGCGGCAGGTAGTCAGCACTCCACAGCGGGGGATGTTCTGCGGACATGGCACCGCCTCCCCATCGCAGAAGGGGATCTGAGCAGGAGAAGAGGAGTACCTCCATGAAATAACTGACCAGAATTATCACAAACAACCCCGTGAGAACTCCTGAAAAAGAAGGTCTGGGCTGGGTGTATGTTGAGGGTAGAGGATAGTGTAGGGAATTTGTGGGGAGCTGGGGAAAGAACCGGTGAAGCATAAAGTGTATAATCAGAAAATACAGTGAGGTATGTATCTCTGGAGCACAGAATGGTCCTTGGTTAACAAAGATACGAGAAGTATAGCTGACCTGTTATATCTCAAAAATGGATTTTAAACACTTCAAGAATATATTCACAATGCTTAAATGATTTGGGAATTAATTCACTGGTTCCATAGAAACTTAACCAAGTTTAAGGAAATTGAAATTTTACTAAACAAATACATAGTCTTTGTAATGGATATAATATTCGTTTATTTTGAGTCATTCTGCAAATTATGGTCTTCTCTCCGAGAGTATGAAAATAAAATCCAAATTTCTTTCATAATATTCTGTTCTTATTAAAAGATATTAAATAACTTGCCTTAATTTCAAGTGAGTGAAATGAAATCTGTACAGAAAAACAAAAAGCATCAACTTCACAGTTAGAAAATAAAGTCACTCGGAAGTTCAATACTGAAGATGAGAGGAACAAAAAAGGCTAAGAGGGCTGCTAAGGTTGTGATTCAAGATTGTAATGATCATTACAACTCTTACTTCCACAGGAAGTAGTGAGTGAGTACAAAACTCCTTGGAGATTTCATCCAAAGCCAGAGAGCTGTATTCAGGACACCTTGGAACTATTCCAGTTTCTGAATTTGGGGACATGGGGAAGAATAAAGCCTCTTTCACAATTAACAACAGTGTTGAAAGGAGATTCTGTTTGTATGTGCCCTGGTTATCAAGTACTGGCCAGAGGGGAAGCAGGTTGGCTATTCTGCATGTGTAAGTGGCAATCTTTTGAGTGTGAGAACAAAGGAAAGCTTTTAATGATTTTTTGGAATAAATATGGGCCAGATTTCATTTCTAATTTCTAAAGCACTAATTATGCCTATCTCTTCTGTTTCTATATATTACATTCTATTTCCATGTATTCTAAAGATATCTTAATTATTTCAGTGTATTATGGTAAAGTCAAAATACATCATTTTACTGCTAATACTGAGCAAGAGACAATTGGTGAGTCATATGGATTGTTTTATATTTCCCTTCTTTCAAGCTATAACACCAACCAATATAGGGATTTGCTGAGCAACAGATTCTTTCCCTATTGAATGAAATCCTTATCACACACTTTTTTGTTTGGCAGCAAATTATCATAAAGTGACAGTTGATCTACAGTCCACTTCATAAAGTCTTTTCTATGAGGTGAAGGAAATTCATAGCTTCCCCTTGGCATTTTAATCCAGATAATGTCAAATCAAATTGAGCATTGTTAGCAAGCTATAAGAAAATGAAATCATCGAAAGGCAAAATGCAGCCCGAGTTGTGTGTGAAGAAAAGGGCTTTTGATGGCCACTTGACCTTTATAATAATTAGAGTTTTACAAACTGATTTTAGATATTTCAATCTCATGTTATTTTGAGCATCTGCTGGGATATCACCTTAATTTATTCAGCAATACTCAATCGTCAGCCCAGTGTGGTCTCCCAAAACACTTGGCTGATGTATAAACACACATATGGGGGAAAGGGAGGGAAAAAAGAGATGACAACTATTATCTATTTTACAGACGACGGACAGAAGATAAATGATGTATGACAATTATACACCATGCGTAGTTTAGTCAGTCCATTGCCTTTGCCAAGATATTGGGTCAAAATAAAGAAAATATGTAAATGTAAGTCTCTGACCCCCATTTTTAATAAACACTGCATCATACAAAATCTCTCCATGAGTTATTGTTTTGAACACTAAATGAGCACTTTTATGAAATACCACTACTCTTTTTCCTAGTGATGTTATTTCTATTCGATGGAGAGTAGAAAGCATTTTGTAGTGTTTTTAGTTTTCTTTAAAGTGCTAAATAATAGAAGCTTCAAGCCCTTTCTTCTATGCTCCCATCTTTGCTTCAAACCAGACAGCAACCCATTCTTTACCTTTATAAACATATTGAAGCTACTATTAGAAATAAATATGACATAAATAATAAAGTAAATAGTAGCTAAATAAGCGTACTTTTAGCTTCATATATGGTGTCAATGTCTGAAGTATGCAGGACTGATGCATAATTTGGAAAATGAACTGGGCAGATATAACGTAACTCAGGGAAAAGGAAATCTGCAGCCTTTTAGATTAAAAGAGTGATTTCTATTTAGTAAGTTGGGTTACTTGAGTCATTTCATTCAACAATTTTTAGCTCAACAGCATGCAAGCAAGATCTTCTGAATGCTTACCTTCAGTGTAACTAATGGTAGAAGAAATGTGTAACAGGCATAAGAAAAGGAGAAAAGTGAATAACTGCATATTTGAAACAATTATAAATGTATCATAAAAATTAAAATGGAGTTAGAGATGCACAACCATTTTAAGTACTATAAATTTAAGAGAGTATTAACAAATTTCCTTTAAAAAGTGTGTGCATCAACCTGTTCCTTTGTTTATTAGAAACCAGTTGACTATGGTAAAATAAACATACACAAAGGGTACTGTTAACTTAAACAGGATCTTGTGATTTTAAAAATATTTTCTTGGCAGAAGTCTTCACCTACTTTTAGCCATCCAGCAGTCAAAGTGAAATACTAATTTCATTTTTTTTTTTAAATATAGCTTTTTAGAGTTGTATCAATACAGAGAATGTTAACTACTATAGCTAACACAGCTAAGAAGGTATATAGTGTTTTCCCTCCCAGCCTCTGAAAGAGAAAGGATGAACTCAGTAGCACTAACAGGCAGTGACTCTGGGCAAGGGGAGGTGGGGTGAGAAACATTCCTGAGTTTTCTTTAAGAAGTTATTTGATGCACAGATGTTTTCAGGAAAACAGAGTGGAAGGAGCAATTGCAATGTGGCTATGATTTCACTTTATTAGTGGTTCTAGCTGTTTCTCAAACTGTGGCCAAAATTAGTCTCCAGAAAAGCAGAGCCTTAAGAAAGTTTCCCGGTCTGTGTGAAAATGTGTGCTGGATTTAGGAATATTAGAAAAGTTAAAGAAGATGGTAGACTATGAGTTTTTTGTTTGTTTTTTAAAGGATGAAGTTCGGCCAACTCATTTGCATAGCTTTGAAAGAGCCCAAGAGTTAAAAATGTAAATGACTCCTGTAGCCAGTAAGAAACAGGCAGAAAGGTCAGATAATGCTGTACTGGGCTGCCAAGATAGAGTTGGGCAGCATGTGGTAGGAAATCCTTGGTGATCCCTCTTGGCTGTAACAGGAGGGATGAGTCAACTCTTCTGCATTAATCCTGAACTTAAGGATGAAGTATTATACTACAGATCTCCGGGACAGCCACCAAGAAACTGATTCTTAGAGAGCCTCCTTTGTTTCACTAGACAAACTAGGAATTGTGAGGAAATGGAAGCTGTTTATTAGTATTTTCTTCATGCCCATTGTCTCATTAGCACAGGATTTTTAAGTCCACCAAGAGACTTACTACAGAATGGGCAGCTGGTGACGATCAGAAGGGAAAAACCTTACAATGATGTACATGCTTAGATACACTCACTTGCCACTTGCCCTAACTCTTCCCTTTGAAGGGCTCAAGGGAGGTGAAGTCTGATTTTCACCTAGCTGTTCATTCTAGCTTGCTTTCTCTTAATCTCTAGAATTCCCTAATGTAGGACGACCATAAATAGTCTGAGACAGCCCTGAGTACATAGGTATTAGAGAAGGAAAGTGGATTCACAAGCACTTCACAACTGATTTCTGATTAGCAAACAAATATATATGTGCATAATTTGAGTAGAACACTCTCCTTATTCCTTTATGCTTCTTTCCCTAGCCTGCTTCAGTTATATTCACAAGCAAAAATAACATCGCTCTGTACCTTTTAAGTATATAAATTGTATCTTCTCTGTCTGCAGCTTTTTCTATTCATGTTGATACATTTGGATCTGATTCATCCACTGTACCTGCTGTATAGTACTCCCTGATAGGGACTTCCTGTATTGTCATTTGTCCACTTCCTGGGTAATTTAGGCTATTTCCAGTATTTTGCTATTACAAACAATGCTGCTTTTTACAAATCTTAAGTTCATAAATAAGAATTTCTCTGGGAATAAATCTAGTTGTGGAATTACTATGTTGTTTGGGGAATACATTTTTGATTTTAGTAAAAACAACCCTACTGCTCTAAAAAACTTATGGTACTTGCTACTGTTAGTGTTTCAGATTTTTGCCAAGTTCAGGAGCATGGCATGGTTTTCACTGGCATTTCCTTCTTACTGCTGTGGTTGTGGGAGACTTTCAGTGCTTACTGGCTCTCAAGGTTGCTGCCATTGAACAGTTCCCTGTTTCTTACCCATGTTTCTAATGGATTGCTTGTCTTCTGTTTACTGACTCATAAAGGTCACTTGTATATATAACAATCTGTATTGTTATATAGGTTGCAAATACCTTCTCCTAGTCTGTTGCTTGGTATTTTTAAGCTCTGTCTATAATGTCTTCTGTCATCTCAAAAATTTGAATTTTGAGATGGTCAAAGCTGTTGCTTTTCTGTCTTGCTGAAAATACCATGGGTATCTGGAAAGCCTGTTGGTATAATGAAACAAGTGATGGGGTAGAAGAGAAGAGACATAGGTATAAGGTGAGTTTTAATCTCCAATCCACCATTTCTGGCTGGATGACTGAATAAAAACAGTCTCTCTGAGACTCAGTTTCCTTAAGCATGGGAAAGCTACTTTACACTTCTCTCCATTGATCCAACAAACATTCTTTAAGTGTTTATTATGTGCTGGCACCATTCTAGTACTGAAATTAAGAGGTAAAGAAGACATACCAAGTTCTTGCCCTTACAGAGCTTATATTGCAGTAGAGAGATAATAACCAAGTAAACAGAGATAATACCAAAGCAATTAAGTAAACATGAAACTGAGCTGACAATGTAAACATGCCCTGTAAATAGAAAAGTATTATACAACATATGGTATGACGATTATTACCATTAAGGATGTTGTGGAACCTTCCTCTGAAGTTGCTCGCAAATTGAAGGTATAATTGTTCTTTTTTATTTGAAAATGAACTGATACGGAATCAAGCCATACAAGACAAAGTGTGTCTACCAGACAGGAAAGAGTTTTTTGTGGGAATGCATCGTGGACGTGACCCGAAACCAAGAGCCTTCATTCTGTTGGGTCCAAAGCACTCCTCCAGCCGTGCTGGGACCCTTCTTCTGCACCCGGCTTCACGCCAGCAGGCTGGTCTGCTCGTTGCCCTCAATGCGTCCACTGTGACTTCCACTCTTCCCACCTAATCTTAGCCTCTTCTCACACTGTCCCTTTCCAGGTTATGCAAAGTCAGTCCCATGTTGTTCACTCACAGTTTTACCCATACAGGGGAAAAATGGGAAAAGAAGCTATATACATATATGCATTTTCTTTCCCCATTTCCAATATAAAAATCCAATAATCTGCTATATTTAGTAACTGAAATAATGACAATCCAGTGGGAAAGGCAGAGTGTGAAAGATATGGTTTCTGTAGGGTAAAATTTTAGGGGTTAAGGCATTAGAGTAAATGCTATTAAAAAATTCAAGACCTGGGGAATTTGATGTAGGTAGTTGGGCAAACAGCTGAGGTTTAATCTGATTATGTGGAGCTCTTGGGATTTTCTAAAGTTGTAACACAAATCCATGAAAGAATTTTCAAAATACACTCGGTTTCACAATACGAGTGAATCTGTAGGTGAGAACTATTCAGTAAGAAAAACTGGAAACAAGCACAGTTTAGTTTTCCATTTTTCACTGATTATCAGGACTCATGCATCCTAAAGAAACCCAAAAAATCAGAGAATAAAATCTTTCCCCCTTTTACATTCTCTCTAGTAAAAGTCCTGAATGTTAAAACTAAAATCCATTACCACAGGAATATGAGGATTTAAAAAATGTAAACATGTGGGAAAAAGTCAGAATTGTAAAAATGCATACAATTAAGTGTCTGTGAGCAATAGCCACCCGTTTTGAATATCTACTATCAGCTAGCTTGTATGTCATGAGGGATTTATATGTACTTTCTTACTTGGCCCAATCTTCACTGTGTGTTACTACACCTATTTTATAGTAGAGAATAGAACCCAAGAGCATCTGGCTAGAGAGGTAAGTTTTCCAAAATTGACAACAGAAAAATAAGTGAGAACTGATCCTCATCCATGCCCTCCCAGCGCTGGATATTATGGAAACCAGATCAAACTTCCTAAATACGCTTTCTTTCATCATTTGACTCTCCATTTCAAAACTTGGTTCACAAAATCTAGAAGAAACTTCTTAGCCTCAGATTCAAGACTCTTCAAAATCTGACTTGATGCATCCAAAAATCTTGGTAGTCCACAGCCTTCACAAATTCAAAACACATTTATTGAGCACTTAGACAAACCCGGCTCTGTGAAGACATGGCCTTGTGCATAAGCTGCTCATATTAGAGTGCTTTTCAAATATATCTGGTACTGCTTTCTGTGTCCTTACCCAGTTATTTCCCATATGTTCTGCTTAATTCTACATTCCTCCCTTTTCCTACATATCAAAATCTATTCAAGACTCAGCATTAATCTCAACTTCTTCATGAAGCATACACTGTAATACTTTTGCTTGAATGTAGCCTCTCATTCCACTGCACCCCTAGAACACTAGATTCCAAACGGCTATACTTGATTCCTGGCACACAGATTCTAAAGCCCCCCCACTTAGAGACTCTCATTCAGCAGGTCTGGCTTCATCCATATGGGGAAATGCATTTAAACCCATGTGTCCAGCTCCTAAGGTCAGGCTCCTCTCATTCCACTTCTCAGACAACGGGTTTGAGGTTTTCTCCTCTCACTGAACTGATTTGTCTCGACGAGCACTCCGGCATCTCACAGTCACAATCTGGATCTTAGCTTTATCAATACTGATGATCTTGGTTCTTCAATCACCAGCCACCTCCTGGCCCTGACCACATTCTTGACATGATAAAGAAGTAAAAGTTACCCATATTGTAGGGTTTATGATTTTTTTATGTAATAACACAACAAGTCACCTTATTATACTAAGTCTTTTGTTGGATAAATGGTACACCGACATGAAAGCACATTTATTGGCCTAAGTGACCCAAAGGCCCAGCTTCTGACTTGCTAATATGCTTACATTGGAGAACACAAAAGATTCTCCCACTGCAGTACAGATTTCTTGAAGCAGGAACCGTTTTTTGTATTTAAAGTGCATAGCACACTGCCTGTTATTGAACATGTGCTAATATATGAATCAATGAGTATATCTAATCAAGTTTGCTGAGACAATATATTTTCATGTCTTCTTGGTTTTGATTTTAAAGAATGTGGTATTCCATGCAAAGAACATATCTCTTCCCTTTGAAGGAAGAACTGATGCAAACTATTAATTCAAAATTTGTATGAAGGATTTAAGCCTATCACAGGCACTTGTTCATGTCATACAAAGCCAGCACTGAGATTAGTGCTCTTTTCAGAAATATATTGCAGCAGGGACATTCCCACTTTTTAAATTGTAAAAAGAAAAAGATTTATGATACAGTGAGCCTAATTTACAAAAGGGACTTGGTAGCATTTTAGTAGCAATAGCAGGAACTTTAAGTGGTTCATGTAATAATAATTTTACTTGTTTAACAGAGAAACATGACTTACACAAGAGTGAAACTAATGAGGTTTATACTGGTGAGTTTGAAACAGACTTCAGGCAGTAAATTTCAAAATGACTTCTGACACATGCCCTATGTTTTAAAGAATTTGAATGGAAAAAAGACCAGAGGAAAGGGGGTAATACATCCTTGAAAATAGAAAGGAAGACAATTCCCCAGCCTATGGAGGGAGGGATGTGAAATAGCCTCTATGACTTGGTTGCCCAAGGGGAACATTCAGCCAATTCAGTATTTTTCTGACAGCCCAAAGCACCCTCCTTCTTAAGCAAAATATCACCCCTCATATTAAAACAGGCATGGAATCTGCATTTCTAAAAATCGAGGAGGCTGCTGGCTCCAAAAGACTAAGTCTTCCTTGTAGTAAATGAAGGAAAGCCCCTTGGAATGGGAGCAGAGGTCAAAGATTAGGCTTCCTCTTTCCTCGCACTGTGCAGAACACTGCACAGCCCTCCCAGCGGCAGAGAAGAAAATCAGCTGATCACAACATCATCCACCACACCAACAAAAAGGACAAAAACCACACGATCATCTCCATAGATGTTGAAAAAGCATTTGACAAAATTCAAAACCCATTCATGATAACAACTCTCAACAAAATGGGTATAGAGGGCAAGTACCTCAACATAATAAAGGCCATATATGACAAACCCACAGCCAACATTATACTTAACAGCAAAAAGCTGAAAGCTTTTCCCCTAAGATTGGGAACAAGACAAGGATGTTCACTCTCCCCACTTTTATTCAACATAGTACTGGAGGTCATAGCCACAGAAATCAGACAATGCAAAGAAATAAAAGGCATCCAGATTGGCATGGAAGAAGTCAAACTGTCACTGTGTGCAGAAGACATTATATTGCACATATTCGATAAGGGGTTGACATCCAAAATAAACAAAGAGCTCAGGCACCTCAACAAACAAAAAGCAAATAATTTAATTAAAAAATGGGCAGAGGATCTGAACAGACACTTCTCCAAAGAAGAAATTCAGATGGCCAACAGACACATGAAAAGATGCTCCATATCGCTAATTATCAGAGAAATGCAAATTAAAACCACAATGAGATATCACCTCACATCAGTTAGGATGGCTGCCATTTAAAGGACAAACAACAAATGTTGACGAGGATGTGGAGAAAGGGGAACCCTCCTACACTGCTGGTGGGAATGTAAATTAGTTCAACCATTGTGGAAAGCAGTATGGAGGTTCCTCAAAAAACTAAAAATAGAAATACCATTTGACCCAGGAATTCCACTCAAGACATATGCACCCCTATGTTTATCGCAGCACTATTTACAATAGCCAAGAAATGGAAGCAACCTAAGTGTCCATCAGTAGATGAATGGATAAAGAAGAGATGGTACAGTTACAAAGTGGAATATTATTCAGCCATAAGAAAAAAACAAATCCTACCATTCGCAACAACATGGATGGAGCTGGAGGGTATTATGCTCAGTGAAATAAGCCAGGCGGAGAAAGACAAGTACCAAATGACGTCACTCATCTGTGGAGTATAACAACAAAGCAAAAACTGAAGGAACAAAACAGCAGCAGACTCACAGAACCCAAGAATGGACTAACATTTACCAAAGGAAAGGGACTGGGGAGGATGGGTGGGAAGGGAGGGACAAAGGGGAAAGGGGCATTACAATTAGCAGACATAATGTAGCGGCAGGGCATAGGGAAGGCAGTGTAACACAGAGAAGGCACGTAGTGGTTCTATAGCATCTTACTACACTGATGGACAGTGACTGTAATGGGGTATGTGGTCGGGACTCGATGATGGGGGAATCTAGTAACCATAATGTTGCTCATGTAACTGTACATGAATGATAAAAAAATAAAAAAGAAAATCAGCTGATCAGAACTGATTTTTCAGGAAAAATTGAAAAATACCTTGATTTTAGTTTTGCATTATGGACACCTGATTTCTTCTTTGAAGGCTTCAGTTAATTTTTAATCTAACTCTTAGTGTAATGGTCAATAAACTTTTGGACTCAACCAAAGAAAAAAAAGGTCCCCCAAATAGCCATAATATATGTTAAACTCAAAGATTCTATCAGCCAAATTCTGCTTGACCATATGGAAAAAATCATTTAAATCTTTAACATATTGGAAGTAACCTGAAATGGTGAACTGTCATGAAACAATAATTCATGTGCAAAGCTGCCACTGGTCTCTCCAGTGACTGTATACCACAGTCATTCTAGTCAAAACCAGGAAGCACTTCCCTTGTAAATTAATTGTCTGCTATACAGCTGTCCTATTCACTAGTAAGTAGACTGTTTGCCATGTACAGATGCTGTTCATGATCACCTCCATTTAAGACAACACTTTCCCTTGAATGATCCATTTTCTGTGTATATGAAATAGATCTTTTAGATTTTATGTATTTAATATGTTCAAGAGTGTGTGTATATGTGTATCTATCTATAATTATATGTCTATCCACCTGTCTATTCTCCTAATTCATGGTGAAGTCATTCCGACTGTCCCATTCTGTTCTATAATGGGGAAAGTGCTATTGCTTTCATCACATTAAATGAGGAGAGAACATGGTCACTGGCTCCTGGGTAAAGTTATAAGGAATGCAAGAGGTGATATCTTTGGAGTCAGAGGTTTACACTTGGTTTCGCTATCTCCGGTGTGTGACCTTGGGTAAATCATTCATCTTCTTTGAAACCCAACTTTCTCAGCAGGGCTTGCTTCAAAAAAATTTTTGTGAGGCTTCCAAAGAGATGATATAAAAATGAATTGAAAAACATTTAACTGATTAATAAATATAAAATATTACTATACTTGTAGGGTATTTAAGTTATAATTAAAAAACCCAAAATCACAACAAATGTATGTAAGGTAAAAACAATTCAGTAAAATCCTGAGTCAGCTTTCTTTATATTAAGGTATTCATTTTTAGTTTCAGTGAAAACTTAATGCTATAATTATAGATTTCATTATGTAAAAGTAACATACCCTGGCCCTGTCTACAAAGTATATTATGAAATGCAAATATAATTATAGAAATGCACACACATTTTAATTTTAATAACAACTTTTTTGTTTCATTATTTTCAAATGACATAACTTGCCCTTTCCACAAATATGATTGTGAAGTGTAACTGTAGTAGAAATACAGACACGTTATCATTTACTGAGAAGTTACACAGACTTATGTGCATTGATGAAGCAGGAGTATTACTAGAACATGGCTAAACCGAACTGTGATAATTTTAAATGCATTGAAATTGTTCTCTGAAGGAACTATTCTGTGGATATGTCTGCAAAGCCAATGTTCATTTTCAAGGCACCCTTTATGGGTGGCAAACCGGTGAAGAGAAAAGGGCACTGCACCGGCAACCAGCAGAACTGACCTTCACTTTATCACCCCACGACTGTTTAGCATTTACTGGGTGTCAGCCATTAGGCTAGGTGCTTGGGATACACTACTGAGCAACACAAACAAAAAGCTGTCCTCACAAAGCTTGCATTCAGATAAGAAGAGACAAACAAAAATCACTTAACATAGTAAATTAGTAGAAGGTTCCAAGAGGCATGTAAATGCATAAACTATTAGGTTTTAAGTGCTATGAAAACAACACAGCAGTGTAAGCGGATTGCCATATGTGGATATGGCAGGGCAGATTTAAACAGGGTGGTTAGGGTAGTTGTAATTAGGGAGGTATTAAGAAGACAGCCCTACAGCTCTCTGGGGAAAGACCCAGCCGGAGGCAAGAGCCCGTGTAAAGGCCCCATCTGATTCTGACAAAAACAGTCTTGGGAAAATGGTAATATCCCATTTCACAGGTGAGTAAACGTGTCTCAGAGTGACTTTGTCAAGGGAATAGAGCAGTCGATAATAAAGCCAGGACTAGTAACCGGGTTCCTGACCCTCGGTCTAGTGCCTTTCTTTTGTTCTGGGCTTTGGTTCACCAGGCACAGAGAACAGTGCTCACTCTGCTTCCAGTAAGGCCCTAAATAAATGTACATCACTGTTGCGGTGCCTGTTGCTGTTATTATGAATCAGAAACAGTGATACTTCCAAGGTAAATAAAGCTCAAAGGGTCGTTTCATTTTCCCTTCCCATGGTTTATTTTTCTCCTTTATCAATATGCTTCTTTTCTTGGGTGGATCACTTTAATATCAGACTATCAGTATATTACATTTCTTTGTATTTTTGATAAAGGAAAGGTGGTAAGCATAGGAATCGGCTGTAAAATAGAAAGTATTTACAACTGAACATGAAAAAAGCTGATGAAATAACGGAGACTGGAGTCCGGAGACTGGGAGGGAGAGAACAAATTTCTCAAGAGAGGTAGGAAGGGGGAGCAGGTGAAGGGGAAGTGGAGCGCTGGGGTGAAGGGGAGCATGTTAGGACCAGAACCCCCAGCAGTGAGCTACTAAGTGAAAAACATGGTTCTGGTCTTGAAGAAATAATGAACTTCAAGTAAAAAGATAAAACACAGAGACCACAAAAGAGAAAACAGTAGAAAAGGCAAGAATAGTGGACAGGGGGCTGGAGAGGAGGGGAGAAGAGATTTAAAGATATTTTCAAGTAAAAATATGAGAATATTATACAATAAACAATATAAAAGAAAAAAGAAAGTAGGAATCAGATTTCAGACATAGTAGACTTGAGAGCTGGTGGAATTACTAACAGCAAAAGGCAATAGAGGCAAGTGTGAAAAACGAGTAGCTTTCTTTCAGTAAAGCTCGGTTTAAGGTGGCAGTGAGGTTCTCACCAGTGGAAAGGCTCTAAGATAAGAGGTAAATTTGGAAGCCGTGCTATCATCCAGGGCTGTGGTGGCCCATATCGTAGCCTCTAAGTACATATGGCTACTGAGCACTTGAAATTGCGACTAGCCTAAACTGAATGTGCTGTGGGTATAAAATACACACCAGATTTTGAAAATTTCATATTAAAAAAAAGAATGTAAAATATCTTTTTTTTACATTGATCGGATATTGAAATAATATTTGCACAGACTGGGTTACATAAAATGCATTATTAAACTTAATTTCACCTGTCTTTTTAATTTTTAATGTGACCATTTGAAAATTAAAAATTACATACGTGGTTTGCATTGTATTTCTATTGGTCGGTGCTGATACAGAGTAATAATAGGTATGTTTTGGGATCACGTAAGAGGAAGAGAACTATGAGGTAAATCTCAGAGATCATTCACAGGTGTCTCAACGGAAAACAGTTCAATACAGAAGAAAGGACACGCGTCATTATGGTTAATGTTTACCGAACACATTCTAGCTGTAAGTGCATCACTTTGTTTCTACCACAACCCTATGAAGTATATTACCATCTTTTCTTACAGATGAAAAAACGGAGGCAGATTAACTTCTTTAGGTTTTTTCTCACCTGTTGAAAAAAAGGAACTTTACACTCTTTGAAAATACTATGATTTTGCGAAATAGAAAAAAATGGCTTGATATTTTGACTGGAATCATTAACAGAGCAAAATTTCCTACAATATAAGCTGGACTCAAAAGAATGAGGTGTCTTCCATTTGTGTTTGGTTGGTTTTAATTTCAAAGACAAACTTGCCTTTCTTTCCTTGTTTATCTTTAATTTTTACTACCTATCTGTACAAGACAGTTATCACAGAACTGAACTTGAATAGTGATGGCTATAATTACATCATTTTCTGAAACATGCCTATATATATTTTATTAAGCAGTGACACACTTCCACAGGATTAAAACAAAGGGTTGCCTGATGTTTACTCTATGGAAATGAAAAGAGGAAATTTGAAAAAAAAATTTGTTTGGAGTAAGACTAATTAGTAAAGACATCATGAGGGGCTGTTCATGTTGGTCTTGGATCCAAAGAGGTGTGTGCCTTTCTGAGCTGACCCACTAATTTGCTTCTGAATTTAACCTCAACCTTCCCACTCCCCATGCATTATTTTTAGGTGAGATGACTTGGATTTGGACATATATATAAAAATACCACCTCTGAAGATCCAAAGTTTCTGAAAATTACTTTTCTAGAGACGGCATCACAACCGAATAGGGTAGAAATTGCCCATTATTTTGGCTCTTTTAGGTTAATTCCAGGACTCTTCCATCCAATTAAGGGGATATCCTTAGACTTATTCTTTTACTCATTACCATTCTTAGTAACTTGGAACAAAGGTTCAGGCCCTGAAGGAGAGAGATAGCCCTAAAAATGCTTTGTCTATCCAGGTGCTGAGGTGCAAGAGAACGAGGTGACAGGCCTAGACAAAAGAGAGGGCCACCCACCAAACTGGGTCCCTCCTGCCCAAGAGCATCCCCCCTTTCAAACTTCACTTGAGCTTCTCACCGCTAAAACCGACACCATGGCTCTGACGCAATTTTGTATTAATAGATACAATCCTTGTAGTTGCATCGTTGCTTCCTGTGTACATTAGCATCACTATGCCGCTTTACTGCGTTAATCTTGTAAAAAACGTATTGAGCACCTATGTGCCAAACACTGCTGTGGGTAGTAGAAATACAGCAGTGAACAAAATGACAAAAATCTCTGCCCTACTGAAACTTACATTCTGGTGCAGAACACATTCAATAAACAAGGTAAATAAACAAAACAGTGTGCGAAGTAACAGAAGGAGAGGGGGAAAAAATGAAGCAGGCAAGGGGAATATGAACTGGTGAGCAGGGGTGGGAAAGATTGGAATTTTAGACTGGCCAGGGAAAGCTCTGCCTGTTATCAGCAGACAGTGCCTGCCTGACAGAGTAGAGGGCAAAACCTAGGACTAATCAGTGTCAGCTGGAGTGGGACAAAGAAAGATTAGCATATTTTAAAACGCCTTTAAGTGGAGAGGAAACCATATGGGAGGGAGGAGAGAAGCAAAGATAGAGTATAGACCACTGGAGACCAACGCGGACGTCACGCTTTGCCTGGGACTGGCTGGTCCTCCGAGCCTGGCACAACACATTTTCTTGTTCTATTCGCAGAACCAGGCTCTGCTGCCAAACCCTCGGGCAGTTCACGGGACACGGACACACGGGGACACTCACGCACGGACACACACACACCCCTTTTCAGGAACGGAGCTTAAGGCCGAGTAGAAAATGTGATGAATTCAGTCAAGAACTGGCCTGGCAAACACCGGGAGAGACAGTTGTTTTTTAAAAAATACCCCAAACCCAGAGGCCCCTCCATCCCGCTAGACCAATGGGAACCCACCCCTGGACACCGCTATGCAAACCCCGAGGGCAGCGAGGCGAGCACAGACACACCCCCGGGGCTGCAGGCGCGCTGCAGCGAGGGAGCAGGCTTGGGCTCAACCGTTAGGGCTCCAACCCCAGAATTTCCCGAGGCGGTGGGTGGGCGCGCACGGGGACGCAGGGACGGAGGCAGCGGGAATGGCCGCCGCGGGCGGGGCCGGCTTCGTCGGGCCTCCCGGGCGCCCGGCCGGCCGCGTGCATGCAACAGGGGGCTGGCCGCGAGCGGCGCCTCGAGGGGCCGGGCGTCGGACCGCCGACCCGGACTCAGTTCCTCGAGGTGCCGGGCGGACCGCCGACCTGGACTCGGCTCGCGCGACCGCCGCCCAAACGCCCACCGCACCATCCGCGGGCCGGGCGGGCGCGCCGAGAGCCGCGGGTTGCAGGGATCGAACCCGCAGCTCCCGCGCCGCCGCCCGCTCGGGCCCTTCCCGCCGTGCGCTGGGCGCGGAGAGAAAGAAAGGGCGGCGGTGGCGGCGCGCGGCACCCACTCACCATGATCGCGACCCCGCGGGCGGTGATGCGCTGTCCAGGGTAGCCCGCGTCCCTCTGCCCCGCGCGCCCGCGGCGCCCGCCCTCGCCGCCTACACCCACGCCCGCGCCCGGCGCGCGCACGCCGCCGCCCGCGCCTCCCCGCCCCCTCGGGCTCGTGCCGCTCCCGCTGGGAGCTGCGATCCTCGGGCCGTTTCGAGCGCCTCGGCGGCCGAGCCGGGCGGAGGGCGGCGGGGGCGGGGCGGGCAGGCGAGGCGGCGGCCCCTGCGGCCTCCCGCGCTCCCCCTCCCGGGAAGCAGGAGTCTCCCTAGCGGCCGCGGCGCCCCCTATCGGGAGGGCGGCGATTTGTAGGCCCAGCAGGCGCAGAGCCTGGGCAAGGTACCCCACGCCACCGGCCTGTGGCCCTCGTCCCCGAGGCTGCCGCGCCGCAGAGGCCGTGGGAGCAGGGGGCTGTGGAGGACCAGGGCCCGGTTCCTTCGCTTAGTTGTGCTCCAGGGCCTCCAAGCACACGCTAAACGGAGTAGCTCTTGCTTATGTAGGTTTCCGGGTGCGTGGTGGGAAGGGTTAAGGGGCTTTAGATACTGGGATCCTTGCGTTGGTTTTGGGATGAGGTCGAGAGCAGATGAGTCTGAGCAGGAAATTCCTTGTCTCTACCTCCAGAGGATCCTATTCCAGGGACTTCTCACCAAATGGCATCAATGGTTAATTTAACACTGCCCAGAATGTATCATGGGATCATCGATCCTGGGCTTTTAATTTTTAATTTTTTGTTGTTCAAGTGAGAGATGTTGGGAAAGGTAGCTTGTGTTACATGACCTTTTGTATTTTTAGTATTAAGAATGTGTGCTTTCTTTTTATGTGGCCGATGTGGTAATTGAAATGCAAGTAAAGGTAAACATGTTTCTTCGAGTTGGGTACACATCTGCAGCTACACAGATGTACCTGCAACATACACTCAATATTCCATACCTGAGGTAATGCAGACAGTTGGCAGTTTAAAATAGTGAAGCGAATAATGGTAGGTGCCACGGCAAACTCTTAACTGTCATATAATCACCTCCAATTTACAGTTGACTATGGTTGGAGTGTTAAACATCAGGTACATGTTTGCTTATAACGGGTGGATAACATTAGACCATGAACAGATAGGTTAACCTGTTAATTTGTTAACCAAATCTCATAAAATCTCACTATTAATAGGCTCAGGAGTCAGGCTTGACACATACTGACTTTGTGATAAGTTAGTTAACCTAACTTCTCTGTGTTCCAGTTTCCTGTTTTATAAAACGGGGATAAAAATGACACACTACATATTGTTAGGTAGGATTAAATGAATATGAACAAAGCACTACAAAAATAGTGCAAAAGTACTAATTATAGGTGGTGTTACTGATCTGATGCCTGTGGCAAACAGAAAGTGATACTCTATTTAATGTTGGCATAATTTTTTTTGGTATCATTAATGTACAACTACATGAGCAACATCATGGTTACTAGATTCCCCCCATTATCAAGTCCCTACCACATACCCCATTACAGTCATTGTCCATCAGCATAGTAAGATGCTATAGAATCACTACTTGTCTTCTCTGTGCTATACTGCCTTTGCTGTCCCCCCTACACTACATTATGTGTGCTAATTGTAATGCCCCGTTTTCCCCCTTATCCCTCCCTTCCCATCCATCCTCCCCAGTTCCTTTCCATTTGGTAACTGTTAGTCCATTCTTGGGTTCTGTGATTCTGCTGCTGTTTTGTTCCTTCAGTTTTCCTTTGTTCTTATACTCCACAGATGAGTGAAATCATTTGGTGCTTGTCTTTCTCTGCCTGGCTTATTTCACTGAGTAGTACCCTCTAACTCCATCCATGTTGTTGCAAATGGTAGGATTTGTTTTCTTGTTATGGCTGAGTAATATTCCATTGTGTATATGTACCACCTCTTCTTTATCTATTTATCTACTGATGGACATTTAGGTTGCTTCCATATCTTGGCTATTGTAAATAGTGCTGTGATAAACATAGGGGTGCATCTGTCTTTTTCAAACTGGAGTGCTGCATTCTTAGGGTAAATTCCTACAAGTGGAATTCCTGGGTCAAATGGTATTTCTATTTTGAGCATTCTGAGGAACCTCCATACTGCTTTCCACAATGGTTGAACTAATTTACATTCCCACCAGCAGTGTAGGAGGGTTCCCCTTTCTCCACAACCTCGCCAACATTTGTTGTTGTTTGTCTTTTCGATGATGGCGATCCTTACTGGTGTAGGTGATATCTCATTGTGGTTTTAATTTGCATTTCTCTGATGACAAGTGATGTGGAGCATCTTTTCATGTGTCTGTTGGCCATCTGAATTTCTTCTTTGGAGAAGTGTCTGTTCAGCTCCTCTGCCCATTTTTTCATTGTTTTATTTGCTTTTTGTTTGTTGAGGTGTGTGAGCTCTTTATATATTTTAGATGTCAATCCTTTATCGGATCTGTCATTTATGAATATATTATCCCATACTGTAGGGTACCTTTTGTTCTATTGATGGTGTCCTTTGCTGTACAGAAGCTTTTTAGCTTGATATAGTCCCACTTCTTCATTTTTGCTTTTGTTTCCCTTGCTTGGGGAGATATGTTCATGAAGAAGTCACTCATGTTTATGTCCATGAGATTTTTGCCTATGTTTTTTTCTAAGTGTTTTATGGTTTCATGAATTACATTCAGGTCTTTGATCCATTTTGAATTTACTTTTGTGTATGGGGTTAGACAGTGATCCAGTTTCATTCTCTTACATGTAGCTGTCCAGTTTTGCCAGCACCATCTGTTGAAGAGACTGTCATTTCCCCATTGTATGTCCATGGCTTCTTTATTGTATATTAATTGGCCATATATGTTTGGGTTAATGTTTGGAGTCTCTATTCTGTTCCGCTTGTCTGTGGCTCTGTTCTTGTGCCAATACCAAACTGTCTTGATTTCTGTGGCTTTGTAGTAGAGCTTGAAGTTGGGGAGCGAGATCCCCCCCAACTTTATTCTTCCTTCTCAGGATTGCTTTGGCTATTTGGGGTCTTTGGTGTTTCCATGTGAATTTTTGAACTATTTGTTCCAGTTTGTTGAAGAATGCTGTTGGTAATTTGATAAGGATTGCATCAAACCTGTATATTGCTTTGGGCAGAATGGCCATTTTGACAATATTAATTCTTCCTAGCCAAGAGCATGGGATGAGTTTCCATTTGTTAGTGTCCTCTTTAATTTCTCTAAAGAGTGTCTTATAGTTTTCAGGGTATAGGTCTTTCACTTCCTTGGTTAGGTTTATTCCTAGGTATTTTATTCTTTTTGATGCTATTGTGAATGTAATTGTTTTCCTGATTTCTCTTTCTATTAGTTCATTGTTAGTGTATAGGAAAACCACAGATTTCTATGTGTTAATTTTGTATCCTGCGACGTTGCTGTATTCCGATATCAGTTCTAGTAGTTTTGGAGTGGAGTCTTTAGGGTTTTTTATGTACAATATCATGTCATCTGCAAATAGTGACAGTTTAACTTCTTCCTTACCAATTTGGATTCCTTGTATTTCTTTGTTTTGTCTAATTGCCATGGCTAGGACTTCCAGTACTATGTTGAATAACAGTGGGGAGAGTGGGCATCCCTGTTTTGTTCCCGATTTCAGAGGAAAAGATTTCAGCTTCTCACTGTTCAGTATGATGTTGGCTGTGGGTTAATTATATATGGCCTTTATTATGTTGAGGTACTTGCTTCTGCTGTACAGAAGCTTTATAGCTTGATATCGTCCCACTTGTTCATTATTGCTTTTGTTTCCCTTGCCCGGGGAGATATGTTGATGAAGAAGTTGCTCATGTTTATATCCAGGAGATATTTACTCTTATTTACCCATTTTGTTGAAAGTTTTTATCATGAATGGATGTTGAATTTTGTCGAATGCTTTTTCAGCATCTATGGAGATGATCATGTGGTTTTTGTCCTTCATTTTGTTTATGTGGTGGATGATGTTGATGGATTATCAAATGCTGTACTATCCTTGCATCCCTGGGATGAATCCCACTTGGTCATGGTGTATTATCCTTTTGATCTATTTTTGAATTCAATTTGCTAATATTTTGTTGAGTAATTTTACATCTATGTTCATCAGAGATATTGGTCTGTAATTTTCTTTTTTGTGGGACCTTTGCCTGGTTTTGGTATTAGGGTGATGTTGGCTTCATAGAATGAGTTTGGGAGTATTTCCTCCTCTTCTATTTTTTGGAAAACTTTAAGGAGAATGGGTATTATGTCCTCTCTGTATGTCTGATAAAATTCCGAGGTAAATCCATCTGGCCCGGGGATTTTGTTCTTGGGTAGTTTTTTGATTACCACTTCAGTTTCGTTGCTGGTAATTGGTTTGTTTAGATTTTCTGTTTCTTCCTTGGTCAGTCTTAGAAGGTTGGATTTTTCTAGGATGTTGTCCATTTCTTCTAGGTTTTTCAGCTTCTTAGCATATAGGTTTTCATAGTAGTCTCTAATAATTCTTTGTACTTCTGTTGGGTCCGTCATGATGTTTCCTTTCTCGTGTCTGATTCTGTTGATGTGTGTTGATTCTCTTTTTCTCTTAATAAGTCTGGCTAGAGGCTTGTCTATTTTGTTTATTTTCTCAAAGAACCAGCTCTTGGTTTCATTGATTTTTTTCTATTGTGTTATTCTTCTCAATTTTATTTATTTCTTCTCTGATCTTTATTATGTCCCACCTTTTGCTGACTTTAGGCCTCATTTGTTCTTCTTTTTCCCATTTTGATAATTGTGACATTAGACTATTCATTTGGGTTTGTTCCTCCTTCTTTAATTATGCCTGGATTGCTATATACTTTCCTCATAAGACTGCTTTTGCTGCGTCCCACAGAAGTTGGGGCTTAGTGTTGTTGTTGTCATTTGTTTCCATATATTGCTTGATCTCTATTTTAATTTGGTCATTGATCCATTGATTATTTAGGAGCATGTTGTTAGCCTCCATGTGTTTGTGGGCCTTTTTGCTTTCTTTGTACAATTTATTTCTAGTTTTATACCTTTGTGGTCTGAAAGGTTGATTGATAGGATTTCAATCTTTTGGAACTTTCTGAGGCTCTTTTTGTGGCCTAGGATGTGGTCTATTCTGGAGAATGTTCCATGTGCACTTGAGAAGAATGTGTATCCTGTTGCTTTTGGATGTAGGGTTCTCTTGATGTCTATTAGGTCCATCTGTTCTAGTGTGTTGTTCAGTGCCTCTATGTCCTTACTTATTTTCTGTCTGGTGGATCTGTCCTTTGGAGGGAATGGTGTGTTGAAGTCTCCTAAAATGAATGCATTGCAGTCTATTTCCTCCTTTAGTTCTGTTAGTATTTGTTTCACATATGCTGGTGCTCCTGTGTTGGGTGCATATATATTTATAATGGTTATATCCTCTTGTTGGACTGAGCCCTTTATCATTATGTAATGTCCTTCTTTATCTCCTGTTACTTTCTTTGTTTTGAAGTCTATTTTGTCTGATACTAGTACTGCAACACCTGCTTTTTTCTCTCTATTGTTTGCAGGAAACATCTTTTTCTATCCCTTGGCTTTTAGTCTGTGCATGTCTTTGGGTTTGAGGTGAGTCTCTTGTAAGTAGCATATAGATGGGTCTTTTTTTTTTTTATCCATTCAGTGACTCTATGTCTTTTGATAGGTGCATTCGGTCCATTTACATTTAGGGTGATTATTGATAGGTATGTACTTATTGCCATTGTGTGGTTACCAAAGGTTCAAGGTTAATTTCCTTACTATCTAAGAGTCTAACTTAACTCACTTAGTATGCTGTTACAAACACAATCTAAAGGTTCTTTTCTGTTTCTCCTCCTTTTTCTTCCTCCTCCATTCTTTATATATTAGGTATCATATTCTGCACTTTTTGTCTATCCTTTGATTGACTTTGGGAATAGTTAATTTAATTTTGCATTTGCTTAGTAATTAGCTGTTCTACTTGCTTTGCTGTGGTTTTATTACCTCTGGTTACAGCTATTCAACCTTATGAACACTTCCATCTATAGCAGTCCCTCCAAAATAGACTGTAGAGATGGTTTGTAGGACGTCAATTCTCTCAGCTTTTGCTTATCTGGAAATTGTTTAATCCTTCCTTCAAATTTAAATGATAATCTTGCCGGATAAAGTAATCTTGGTTCCAGGCCCTTCTGCTTCATTGCATTAAATACATCATGCCACTCCCTTCTGGCCTGTAAGGTTTCTGCTGAGAAGTCTGATGTTAGCCTGATGGGCTTTCCTTTGTGTGTGATCTTATTTCTCTCTCTGGCTGCTTTTAGCAGTCTGTCCTTATCCTTGATCTTTCCCATTTTAATTACTATGTGTCTTGCTGTTGTCTTCCTTGGGTCCCTTGTGTAGGGGGATCTGTGGATCTCCATGGCCTGAGAGACTATCTCCTTCGCCAGATTGGGGAAGTTTTCAGCAACTACCTCCTCAAAGACACTTTCTATCCCTTTCTCTCTCTCTCTTCTTCTGGTATCCCTATAATGCAAATATTGTTCCATTTGGATTGGTCACACAGTTCTCTCAATATTCTTTCATTCTTAGAGTTCCTTTTTTCTCTCTGTGCCTCAGCTTCTTTGTATTCCTCTTCTCTAGTTTCTATTTCATTTATTGTCTCCTCCACCGTGTCCAACCTGCTTTTAATACCCTCCATCATGCTCTTCAACGATTGGATCTCCGACCTGAATTCATCCCTGAGTTCTTGGATGTCTTTCTGTACCTCCATTAGCACGTTGATGATTTGTATTTTGAACTCCCTTTCAGGAAGAGTCACGAGGTCCATATCATTCAAATCTTTCTCAGGAGTTGTATTAATAATTTTGCTCTGGACCTGTTTTCTCCGGCATTCCATACCTGCATATGGCGCCCTCTGGTGTCCAGAGCTCCACTCTGGAGCTGCTCAGCCCCCAAAGCAATGCCAGGGGTCGCAGGGGTGTGGTATTGGTGCCTGGGGGGGAAGGAAAGAGCTGTTCCCCGCTGCCTGGCTGCTGTGCCTGCCTCCACTGCCTGAACCAGTGGGCCAAGCACACAGATATAAGCTCCTGTTCCAGAGCAGCTGGACATGGATTCCTGCTCTCCACAAGTGGCGGGAATCCCAGTCTCCCCCGGAACTCCACCTGTCCTAGCTTTCTAACCCTGTTATCATAAGAGTATGATGAAAGCACCATGAAATGTAGGTCTGTGCTCCCAGCGCAGATCTCCGGAGCTAGGTATTCAGCAGTCCCAACCTTTCCACTCCCTCCCTGCTCAGCTTCTCTTCCTCCTGGCAGTGAGCTGGGGTGTGGGAAGGGCTCGGGTCCCACCGAGCCATAGCTTTGGTACATTTCCCTGTTTGGTGAGGTCTGCTCTTTTCTCCAGTTGTATGCAGTCTGGCGCCGTCCTCCTTCCTGTTGCTCTCTCAGGACCAGCTCCACCAACTATACTCTCTAACAGTATCCAGCTCTAGGAGGAAGCCTCTGTCTCTCCTCTCACACCTCCATCTTTAATCCAATCCACAGCTGTCCAGTTTAAGAAACCTGAGTGGTGCCATTATTTTGTACTCTTATAGCCATCTGATTTTAACTTTTGTCTCTTTGTTATGATCCTTTAACTGATCTTATTTGCTTGAAGATTCATTCACTTGACCATTTTGTCTTTCCTAGATGGTATTTTAGTTAAACTGCATTTATTGATTTCAAGTCTTTAAAAAAATCTTTTATAAATGACAGTAAGCAGAGGCATGAATGGGATGGTCTATTTCACAAGGAAGGTGAGTTGTTATCCTCTCTGGATGACCTGCAAGAGTGTTTCCAACCCCTCCTATTCCTCTCTCAGGTGTACTCTCTGAGATCATCCTAGGCAGTAGCCCTGCAGCCCATTTTGTTGCAAACCTACTCCAAACCTAAGTTGAAGCCTAGAAATCAATTGAGGAAAGAGAGAAATTGCTAATTAAAAATGAAATATTCGGGTCTCAAAGAGGGGACACTTTACATGGACTCCCCACCCATTCCCCCTTGCAAGTGTGAACGCGTGTGCCAAGGGGAGAGGGGTGAGGAGTTGCACATCCTTTCCTGCCAGAAATACTCAGGTCTTGAATAAAAGTGGTAGTAGAGACTAAGGCCTTATAATTAACCATTTTGAAGTGTATGATTTTCTGGCCTATAGTAAAACTTGGCCGGAAATAGCTGATCTATAACAAATCATTGTTACAACATTGCAGAGGCTAGCTACCCAAACCAGCTGAACCTGAAAGGAGTGGGTGGGAAATTCAGAAAAACACAGAGGTAGATACAAAAAAGACACAGAAACCAAAGTTGGTTTCAGCAGGTTCACTGACCGCTGGTGGCCGAGAAGTGGCAGTTTTATTTCTGAGCAAAGCTTATATACACAGGCTCACAATGATGTCACTTCCGGGCTGATCTAATATCTAGTGTTCTCATTTCTGGATCTGGTGTTGTCACTTCCAGTAATGTCACTTCTGGTGACGGGATCCGGTGATCCCACTTCCTGCCCTCCACACAAAATTATTTAAATTATTGAGATGGTAACTTCATGAATGTAGGTGATAGTAAAATTGCATGAACACATAAAATGTAGTAGACTCTTCCCCTGACCTTTTGCTTTAGATTGATTTGTTCTGCATATTCTATCTTCATCAAAAAAAAAGGCATTCAATATTAAAAGCGTATATGCCAACAAAAAATTGTATTGATTCCACCTAAATGAAAATAGGTAATTTGAATGTTTTAAGATGACAAGCTAATAAGAAATAGCCAGAAAAGTATAGTTTTATTAAAACTTAGTACATTATTATACTTGTTCTAATTGATAGTGAGGATATGGAATAACAGTCCCCAAATAGTTAATATTTTATTTTGCCAGTGTATCTATATTGGTGAATGAGCCTTCTAGAGGAGAAAGAGATGAGAAGCCTAAATGAGTTTCAGGAATTTGAAGAGCTTTTTACTTGACACCATGTGCATTGATGCAACCCAAGCAACTTCTCCCACATCTACAAAACAGATCAAAATTAATCATGATTAATTGAGAAGCCATAGCAGGCATCAGTTTATAATTCATTAAGTTTTTAGCTAAAACATGGTGTTTGCAAGTAACTTTTGGGTCTTAATATAAACCATGCTAAATGTTTTGTAACAGTAGCTCATGTAATCCTCACAACAGTTCTGTGATTAGCTGCATTGCACAGATGAGGAACGTGAGGTCCAAGGCCATCAGGTACCATACTCAGGGTCACATGGTTGGGCAGTTGAAAAGTGGGGAGGCTGGGATTTAATCTGAGGCCTGTTGTATTCTATGGCACATGCTGTTTTGAATAATCTTATCTTTATTTATTTTTTATTTTTTATTTTTTTATTAACCTACAATTACATGAAGAACATTATGTTTACTAGGCTCCCTCCTTCACCAATACCCCCACATACCCCCTGTCCATCAGTGTAGTAAGATGCTGTAAAATCACTACTTGTCTTCTCTGTGTTGCACAGCCCTCCCCATGATCCTCCAAACTATACATGCTAATTGTAATGCCCCCTTTCTTTTTCCCCACCCTTATCCCTCCCTTCCCACCCATCCTCCCCAGTCCCTTTCCCTTTGGTAACTGTTAGTCCATTCTTGGGTTCTGTGATTCTGCTGCTGTTTTGTTCCTTCAGTTTTCCTTTGTTCTTATACTCCACATATGAGTGAAATCATTTGGTACTTGTCTTTCTCCGCCTGGCTTATTTCACTGAGTAGTACCCTCTAACTCCATCCATGTTGTTGCAAATAGTAGGATTTGTTTTCTTGTTATGGCTGAGTAATATTCCATTGTGTATATGTACCACCTCTTCTTTATCTATTTATCTACTGATGGACATTTAGGTTGCTTCCATATCTTGGCTATTGTAAATAGTGCTGTGATAAACATAGGGGTGCATCTCTCTTTTTCAAACTGGAGTGCTGCACTCTTAGGTAAATTCCTACAAGTGGAATTCCTGGGTCAAATGGTATTTCTATTTTGAGCATTCTGAGGAACCTCCATACTGCTTTCCACAATGGTTGAACTAATTTACATTCCCACCAGCAGTGTAGGAGGGTTCCCCTTTCTCCACAACCTCGCCAACATTTGTTGTTGTTTGTCTTTTAATGATGGCGATCCTTACTGGTGTAGTTGATATCTCATTGTGGTTTTAATTTGCATTTCTCTGATGACAAGTGATGTGGAGCATCTTTTCATGTGTTTGTTGGCCATCTGAATTTCTTCTTTGGAGAAGTGTCTGTTCAGCTCCTCTGCCCATTTTTTCATTGTTTTATTTGCTTTTTGTTTGTTGAGGTGTGTGAGCTCTTTATATATTTTAGATGTCAATCCTTTATCGGATCTGTCATGTATGAATATATTCTCCCATACTGTAGGGTACCTTTTTGTTCTATTGATGGTGTCCTTTGCTGTACAGAAGCTTTTTAGCTTGATATAGTCCCACTTGTTCATTTTTGCTTTTGTTTCCCTTGCTCAGGGAGATATGTTCATGAAGAAGTCACTCATGTTTATGTCCATGAGATTTTTGCCTATGTTTTTTTCTAAGTGTTTTATGGTTTCATGAATTACATTCAGGTCTTTGATCCATTTTGAATTTAATTTTGTGTATGGGGTTAGACAGTGATCCAGTTTCATTCTCTTACATGTAGCTGTCCAGTTTTGCCAGCACCATCTGTTGAAGAGACTGTCATTTCCCCATTGTATGTCCATGGCTTCTTTATTGTATATTAATTGGCCATATATGTTTGGGTTAATATTTGGAGTCTCTATTCTGTTCCACTTGTCTGTGGCTCTGTTCCTGTGCCAGTACCAAACTGTCTTGATTACTGTGGCTTTGTAGTAGAGCTTGAAGTTGGGGAGTGAGACACCCCCCCAACTTTATTCTTCCTTCTCAGGATTGCTTTGGCTATTTGGAGTCTTTGGTGGTTCCATATGAATTTTTGAACTATTTGGTCCAGTTCCTTGAAGAATGCTGTTAGTGATTTGATAGGGATTGCATCAAACCTGTATATTGCTTTGGGCAGGATGGCCATTTTGACAATATTAATTCTTCCTAGCCAAGAGCATGGGATGAGTTTACATTTGTTAGTGACCTCTTTAACTTCTCTTAAGAGTGTCTTGTAGTTTTCAGGGTATAGGTCTTTCACTTCCTTGGTTAGGTTTATTCCTAGGTATTTTATTCTTTTTGATACTATTGTGAATGGAATTGTTTTCCTGATTTCTCTTTCTATTAGTTCATTGTTAGTGTATAGGAAAGCCACAGATTTTTGTGCGTTCATTTTGTATCCTGCAACTTTGCTGAATTCCGATATTAGTTCTAGTAGTTTTGGAATGAAGTCTTTAGGGTTTTTTATGTACAATATCATGTCATCTGCAAATAGTGACAGTTTAACTTCTTCTTTACCAATCTGGATTCCTTGTATCTCTTTGTTTTGTCTAAATGCCATGGCTAGGACCTCCAGTACTACGTTGAATAACAGTGGGGTGAGTGGGCATCCCTGTCTTGTTCCCGATCTCAGAGGAAAAGCTTTCAGCCTCTGGCTGTTCAGTATGTTGTTAGCTGTGGGTTTATCATATATGGCTTTATTATGCTGAGGTACTTGCCCTCTATGCCCATTTTGTTGAGAGTTTTTATCATGTATGGATGTTGAATTTTATCAAATGCTTTTTCAGCATCTATGGAGATGATCATGTAGTTTTTGTCCTTCTTTTTGTTAATGTGGTGGATGATGTTGATGGATTTTCGAATGTTGTGCCATCCTTGTATCCCTGGGATGAATCCCACTTGGTCATGGTGTATGATCCTTTTGATCTATTTTTGAATTCGGTTTGCTAATATTTTGTTGAGTATTTTTGCAACTACGTTCATCAGGGATATTGGTCTGTAGGTTTCTTTTTTGTGGAGTCTTTGCCTGGTTTTGGTATTAGGGTGATGTTGGCTTCGTAGAATGAGTTTGGGAGTATTCCCTCCTCTTCTATTTTTTGGAAAACTTGAAGGAGAATGGGTATTATGTCCTCTCTGTATGTCTGATAAAATTCAGAGGTAAATCCATCTGGCCCAGGGTTTTGTTCTTGGGTAGTTTTTTGATTACCACTTCAATTTCGTTGCTGGTAATTGGTTTGTTTAGATTTTCTGTTTCTTTCTGGGTCAGTCTTAGAAGGTTGGATTTTTCTAGGAAGTTGTCCATTTCTCCTAGGCTTTCCAGCTTGTTAGCATATAGGTTTTCATAGTAGTCTCTAATAATTCTTTGTATTTCTGTGGGGTCCGTCGTGATTTTTCCTTTCTCATTTCTGATTCTGTTGATGTGTGTTGACTCTCTTTTTCTCTTAATAAGTCTGGCTAGAGGCTTATCTATTTTGTTTATTTTCTTGAAGAACCAGCTCTTGCTTTCATTGATTTTTTCTATTGTGTTATTCTTCTCAATTTTATTTATTTCTTCTCTGATCTTTATTATGTCCCTCCATCTGCTGACCTTAGGCCTCATTTGTTCTTCTTTTTCCAATTTCTATAACTGTGACATTAGACTATTCATTTGAAATTGTTCTTCCTTCTTTAAATATGCCTGGATTGCTATATACTTTCCTCTTAAGACTGCGTTTGCTGCGTCCCACAGAATTTGTTGTTGTCATTTGTTTCCATACAATGCTGGAGCTCCATTTTAATTTAGTCATTGATCCATTGATTATTTAAGAGCATGTTGTTAAGCCTCCATGTGTTTGTGAGCCTTTCTGCTTTCTTTGTACAATTTATTTCTAGTTTTATACCTTTGTGGTCTGAAACTTTGGTTGGTAGGATTTCAATCTTTTGGAATTTACTGAGGCTCTTTTTGTGGCCTAGTATGTGGTCTATTCTGGAGAATGTTCCATGTGCTCTTGAGAAGAATGTGTATCCTGTTGCTTTTGGATGTAGAGTTCTATAGATGTCTATTAGGTCCATCTGTTCTAGTGTGTTGTTCAGTGCCTCTGTGTCCTTACTTATTTTCTGTGGTGGATCTGTCCTTTAGAGTGAGTGGTGTTTTAATGTCTCCCAAAATGAATGCATTGCATTCTGTTTCCTCCTTTAGTTCTGTTAGTATTTGTTTCACATATATTGGTGCTCCTGTATTGGATGCATATATGTTTATAATGGTTATTTCCTCTTGTTGGACTGAGCCCTTTATCATTATGTAATGTCCTTCTTTATCTCTTGTTACTTTCTTTGTTTTGAAGTCTATTTTGTCTGATACTAGTACTGCAAAACCTGCTTTTCTCTCCCTGTTGTTTGCATGAAATATCTTTTTCCATCCCTTGACTTTTAATCTGTGTATGTCTTTGGGTTTGAGGTGAGTCTCTTGTAAGCAGCATATAGATGGGTCTTGCTGTTTTATCCATTCTATTACTCTGTATCTTTTGATTGGTGCATTCAGTCCATTTACATTTAGGGTGATTATTGAAAGAAATGTACTTATTGCCATTGCAGGCTTTAGATTCGTGGTTACCAAAGGTTGAAGGTTAGCTTCTTTACTACCTTACTGTCTAATTTAAGTCACTTATTGAGCTATTATAAACACATTCTGGTGCTTATTTCTCTCCCTTCTTATTCCTCCTCCTCCATTCTTCATATGTTGGGTGTTTTGTTCTGTGCTCTTTTTAGGACTGCTCCCATCTAGAGCAGTCCCTCTAAAATACCCTGTAGAGGTGGTTTGAGGGAGGCAAATTCCCTCAACTTTTGCTTGTCTGGGAATTGTTTAATCCCTCCTTCATATTTAAATGATAATCATGCTGGATACAGTATCCTTGGTTCAAGGCCCTTCTGTTTCATTGCATTAAATATATCATGCCATTCTCTTCTGGCCTGTAAGGTTTCTGTCGAGAAGTCTGATGATTGCCTGATGGGTTTTCCTTTGTAGGTGACCTTTTTTCTCTCTCTGGCTGCCTTTAATACTCTGTCCTTGTCCTTGATCTTTGCCATTTTAATTATTATGTGTCTTGGTGTTGTCCTCTTTGGGTCTCGTCTCTCGTAAGTTCTGTGTGCCTCCGTAGTCTGAGCAACTATTTCCTCCCCCAGTTTGGGGAAGTTCTCAGCAATTATTTCTTCAAAGACACTTTCAATCCCTTTTCCTCTCTCTTCTTCCTCTGGTACCCCTGTAATTCGGATATTGTTCCTTTTGGATTGGTCACACAGTTCTCTTAATATTGTTTCATTCCTGGAGATCCTTTTATCTCTCTCTGCATCAGCTTCTATGCGTTCCTGTTCTCTGGTTTCTATTCCATCAATGGCCTCTTGCATCTGATCCATTCTGCTTATAAATCCTTCCAGAGATTGTTTTACTTCTGTAATCTCCCTCCGGATGTCTGTAATGTCCCTCCGGACGTCATCCCTTAGCTCTTGTATATTTCTCTGCAGCTCTGTCCGCATGTTTATGATTTTTATTTTGAATTCTTTTTCAGGGAGACTGGTTAGGTCTGTCTCTGCAGATCCTCTCTCAGATGTGGTCTGAACTATCTTGGACTGGACTAAATTTTTTTGCCTTTTTATGGTGATAGTGGTGGCTGTAGGCAGGTTGTGAATGTGTCAGCTGGGAGAAGAAAGTCCTTTCCTGCTTGCTGGATGCCTTGCCCTTCTCCGCTGCCTGTGTCAGTTACCTGCAGTCCTGGAGCAGCCTCTGTGTTAATCCCCTAAGCTGCTGTGGGCGGGGTCTCAGTCAGAGCAGTGTGGAGCCCTACGGGGAGTGGCAAGCACACCAGGTGTGCTCCTCTGCAATAGCGGCACCCCTGCTGGGCTGCTGTGTGCCAGCAGCGGCCTTTGGGTCTGGCCCGGGCAGCTGTGCATTGGGCCTGGATTCTGGTCGGCTGCTAGGAGTGCAGCTGCTCCCTCTGGCACCGCTGCAGGTGCGCGCAGGCCTCTCCCACGTGGACCTCTCCTGGGCTCCTCTGGCACCACTGCCACTGGCGCACGCGGGCTGCATCTGGGCTGTTTGGTAGCTGCCGCAGAGGGGTCACACGAGCCACTCCTCTGGCGCCGCTGATGCACAAAATCCACTCTCAGTCCCCCAGCGCCACCATCCCCAGTGCATGCTGCCACTCTCCCAGTACTGGGCCAGTGTGTCAGGGTCCACGCCAGTTGGAGGAACGACTGGCAGGCTGCTTAGTGCCATGAGGGGCTTCAGAGCTGTGCTGCCGCCCCGGGGTTTAGGACACCTAATGTTCCCCAGGATTCCCAGCTGCTGGCTAAGTGTGCTGGGATGACTTCGTCTAGCTGTGGGATCCCTATCTCTTTAAGACTTGCAGAAAGCACTCGCTTTTCTTTTGTCTCAGGAGCGCCAGTTGCAGGGACCTGCCCATAGGTCTTGCTTCTCCATTTCTCTAATATCCAGCACCCCGTGCCCCTTGTGTCTGCACTCTGTGTGCAGATTTCTAGAGCTGATTGTTTAGCAGTCCTGGGCTTTCACTCCCTCCCTGTTCTGACTCCTTTCTTCCCTCCAGGTTTTGGGGTGGGGGAGCGTTCGGGTCCCACCTGGCCGCAGCTTGTATCTTACCCCCTTCGTGTGATGTTGAGTTCTCGCAGATGTAGATGTATCCTGGCTGTTGTACTGCATCCACTGGTGTCTCTTTTAGGAATAGTTGTATTTATTGTATTTTCATAAATATATATGTTTTGGGGAGGAGATTTCCACTGAACTACTCATGCCGCCATCTTTCCGTGATCCATAATCTTACCTTTAAGAATCATTATAAACTTGGCAGAGAAGGGCCCCCACCCATAAGATGGCAAACTTCCTGCTTCTCTTCTGGGTCCTCAGTTCCTGCTGGCACCACCTGAAGCCCAATCACCCCTCGCCTCCCTAATCCCAGCACCTAGCCAATAGCCACCAGCCCCGTAGAAGTGACACCTCAATCACCCCATGCCCCTTCCTATATAACCCAGCACCTTTCCCTAATAAAGCGGAATTCTCCAGTGAATTGCTGCTGTGTGTCGCTCCTTTCCTTTCATTGGTGCCATAACCCGGGAGACGGGACACCCCAACTGGGCCCCGTCTTTCCCCGACACCAGCAGCAGCTTGCCCTCGTCCTTTTTTTCCGGCGCTGGCTCCTCACACTCACCACTCCTCTTTGGCCTTTGGGTAAGTTTTCCCCCAGAGCGGGCCGCTCTTCCCTGCGCTATCGCAGCGCCATTGACCGTGATCGTCCAGCAAGGCCCTGAGGCTCGGGGACGAGGAGGGAACTCTCCCCGCCTTAGGCCTTCAGGCTGCGGCGGACCCTCAGGCCCCTCCTCCAACAGCCATAAATGAGGTGACTCCTTTGCGGATGAGAACGCTCCCTCCCCCCCCCCCCTTCCGTTCCTTCTGCCGAAAATTCCTTCTGCCAAAAATTCCTAGTACTAGGTTCCTTGTGACTCCGGCACTCTGCCTTCTTAGAGAAGTCTGGGTGACGACCCACACTTCCTAAGAAACCAACTCGTATACGAGTTTCCGCAGACCCCCAAGGATCACCGGGGACGCCCTTTGTCTCCTTGCCGTCTGCTCCCAGCCGAGGATCTCCGTTCGTCTTCCCCTGTTTGTCTCCTTCTCTGTCCTTTAGCCACGGGAGCCTCCTCATCCCTCCCTGGAAGCTCACCTCTTGAATGCCTGCTCAAGCATCTAGCCACCCTCTCCCTGACGCCTGATATAAAACCAAAACTTCTCCGTAAATACTCCCAAGATTGGCTGACATACTCGCTAGACAATAACAACCAATGGCCCGCAGGGGGAGCTCTTGATCCTAACATCACTCGCGATCTCTTTAACTACTGCCAGTGCCTGAAAAAATGGAAGGAGATTCCCTATACTGAAGCTTTCCGCCTCCTCCCCCCTCCTCCCCCCAAGTTCTCCTAGCCTGCAAGCCATCTCTCCTGCAGAAGCCTCCCGTTCACTCCCTTCCCCCTCCTCTCCTACAACAGCCCCTCCCCCTTCCTCCACCACCATCTCCTCCCCCACCTCAATCCCCTGCAGATCAAGCCTGACCCTTTCAGCCCCCCTTTAACTAAGTTCCAGGAGCCTCCTCCGTCTTTGCCCCCATCACCTGTTTCTCCCCCACAGACTGAGCCAGAACTCTTCAGTCCCCCACTGCCGTGGGTCTCCACTCTCAAGATATCTTCGCCTGCTGCTTAATAGCAGGTCTGAAAAAGGCAGCTCGTAAAGTAGTCAATTTTCAAAAGCTCCAAGACATAATTCAAAGGAGGGAGGAGACTCCCTCCGAGTTCTTAGACAGACTCACTCAAGCCCTATTACAGTTACCAGCCTGGACCCAGGAACGCCTGACGGGAGACATGTCCTTATGACATACTTCCTAGCTCAAAGCTGCCCCAACATTAAAGCTAAACTCAAAAAGTTAGAACAGGGCCCCGCTACCCCACAGACTGAGATCCTAACAGTAGCCTTTAAAGTCTTCCATAACCGGGAGGAGGAGAAAGAACGCCGTAAACAAAAGGCTGATCAGGCCAATTCCCAAATGTTGGCCCAGCTGATAAAACCACAACCTGGGCGCCCTTCTACAAACAAGCCCCCCCCCAGGAGCTTGTTTCAAGAGTGGAAAAGAGGGACATTAGTCAGGGGCATGCCCCTCCCCCAGATCTCCTACCACCCCATGCCCCAGATGCCACAAAAAGGGCCACTGGGGGTCTAATTGCCCAACCACCTGAAGGGGAGGCTGGACGAACAACCCCCATCCTAAGCCCGCCGTAGTGGGGCTGGCAAAAGAAAATTGATGGGGCCCGGGAGCTTCTTGCCCGACCATTTCCATCACCAAACAGGAGCCCAGGGTTACCTTAATAGTAGACGGTCGCCCCATCTCCTTCCTCCTAGATACAGGAGCCACCTTCTCAGTCTTGCGGGAATACCGGGGCCCTACCACGCCTGCCATTACTCCTATAGTTGGGGTAGGAGTTAAACAGATTTTCCCATTAAACCCTCCCCCCTTTTATGCACAATCCAAGACAGTCCCATACCTTTCTCCCACTCCTTCCTGGTTATGCCCCAGTGCCCCATCCCTTTACTAGGAAGGGACATCCTTTCTCTCCTCCATGTTTCCATAACTATATCCACTCTCACAGCCCCCAGTACTCCCTTCTGATGGCCCTCATAGCCGACGATCCCCCTCTACCCAATGAAAGCTCCAGTTCCACCCTCATACACCCTGTAAATCCCAAAGTTTGGGACATTGCAAGCCCCTCCGTGGCTCTATGTCCTCCTGCCTCTATCAAATTACGTGACCCCTCTCAGTATATCTGTCAGGCCAATACCCCCTAACCACTTCAGCCCTCAAAGGCCTCCAACCCATCATTCAAGATCTTTTAAACAAAAATTACCTCAGACACACTCACTCCCCATTTAATACCCCCATATTAGCTGTTAAAAAAAAACCAATGGATCTTTCCGCCTTGTCCAAGACCTTCGCCTCATCAACATGGCTGTCATCCCTACCCATCCCTTAGTTCCAAATCCATACACCCTTTTATCACGGATCCCTGCATCGGCCTCCCACTTCTCAGTCCTAGATCTCAAGGATGCATTTTTTTTTTTCTTTCCCTCTGGACCCCTCCTCCCAAGATTTTTTACAGAAAACGGCTCCTCTCTGACCTGCCCATTCCCAAAACCAAGACAGAAATCCTTTCCTTTCTATACCTGGTTGTGTATTTTAGAGCATGAATCCCTAACTTCTCCCTGTTGGCAAGACCCCTATACGACCTCAGCAAGGGCCCCCCTGAAGAACCATTATCCTCCTCACCCTGACACTCCTTCATTAAGCTCCGTCAAGCCCTTGTGGAAGCCCCAGCTCTCCATCTTCCTGATTTGTCGAAGCCCTTCTCATTATACATTCATGAGAGGTCCAGTCAAGCTCTAGGAGTCCTAGGCCAACATTATGGCCCATCCTTTGCCCCAGTAGCTTATCTTTCCAAGCAGTTAGACCCCACAGTTCGGGGGTGGGCCCCCTGCCTATGGGCATTAGCCGCTCGACAGCTCTTGCAGAAAGAAGCTCATAAACTGACATTTGGGGTGCCCCTTACCATTCTGTCCCCACATCACCTAAATGATCTCAACCTACAAAAGTTTACAGACTCTCCCTCCCTCCAGACTCCTGACCTTACTGTCCTCTTTCCTCCAAAATCCCATTCACCCCCTTTGCCATCCATACCCGAATCATGACTTTTTCCTCCTTTACTGCTCCCTCGCTCTCTCTCGCTTTTTTTCCTCATTCCTATTGTCTTCCCCACCACCCCAGCCTCCTTTGTATGGCGATTGAAAGTCAGACAGACTTACACACAGCATCAAACAAAAATTACTGCCCTCATTGCCACATCAGACTGCCCTCTGAAAGGCTGCTCCGAGCCTTTATACCTCCACTTTCCTCCCTCCACCGAAGTGTTCACTAGCAGCTACCTTTATTCTCCCTACCTCTGCTTCCTCTATGACCAAAAACAAGCCTGTTGCAGGCGATGGCCAGACACCTACGGGGGATGTCCCTACTGGTCTTGCGCCATTCACTACATGGGTAACTCCCGGTACCCACAGTATTACTCCTCCAACCCATTCTCTTCAATACTAACAAACCCCTTCCTTACCTGGCTTTGGCCCATTGCAGGCCCTATAATAATCATTCTCCTCGCCTGTCTCTTCTTGCCTTGTAAAGTTTATCAAATCCCAAGTTCGTAAAATCTCTAATCAAACTTTCAACCAGCTTTTCCTCACGAACTACCAGCTTTTAGCCCCAGAAGATCCCTCACCCTCACCTAACCTTCTCACCACATGCTGAGATGGACCCCTCACTCCACTGGAAACTGTTCCTGGAAACAATGGCCGCAGACGCCTGGCTTCTGGCACCCGTATCCTCTTGGTATCATTAGAATCAACAAGTCCTCGACCTATGGTTACAGGGAACCTTCATTGATTTCCAACCTGAAGAAGTCCACATCTACTCGTCCTTACTGTGGGGAGTCCTATCAACCCTTTCCTCCTAGTCCTCAAGCCCTCACTCCCTTCTCCGCCCCCGTTCAGCAGGAAGCAGTCAGAGAGAAAGCAACGTCCACAACCCCTTAGAGGAGAAAGGGGGGAATGAAGGGCCCCCACCCATAAGATGGCGAACCTCCTGCTTCTCTTCCAGGTCCTCGGTTCGCGCCAGCGCCACCTGAAGCCCAATCACCCCTGGCCCCCCTAACCCCAGCACCTAGCCAATAGCCACCAGCCCCGTAGAAGTGACACCTCAATCAGCTCATGCCCCTTCCTATATAACCCAGCACCTTTCCCTAATAAAGCGGAATTCTCCAGTGAATTGCTGCTGTGTGTCGCTCCTTTCCTTTCAGGCAGAGAGATTAATTTTCTGCAGGTCAGAAGAGTAGATAAAATGTGAGTCTTCTGGCAATTTGATTTTTGTTTTTAATTATGGAGAATTTCAAACATCTACAAAAGTAGATAGAGTAATAATGAACTCCAATGCATCCATCACCCATCTTCAAATATTATTTACTCAGGTCAATCTTATTTATTTATATCCCTATTTACTTCCCCCATTCTATTATTTTGAAGCAAATCCTAGATGTAATAATTTGTGCGTAAATATTTCAGTATGTATTTCTAAAGATGAGAGGTCTTTAAGAAAAATACCCACATAATCACAATTCCATTATACTACTTTAAAAATTAACCATAATTTCTTAATGTCATTAATTATGGAGACTGAACATATGGATTTCCAATATTTGTCTTTTTTTATTGCAATTGGTTGATACATGTTTTAAGTCTCTTTTAATCTCTACTTCCATCCTCCATCTCTTTTTGTTTTCTTGCTGTTTATTTGTTTGTACTGTAGAAATTCCCCCAAGTCTGAGTTTGCTTGATGGCATCCCCAGGGTGCAAGTTTAAGGTGCTTCTTATGTCTATGCGTTTGTAAATTGGTAACTGTTACCAGCTCTAGAGGCTTGATAAGATTCAGATTAGAATTCTTTTGGGCAAGAATACTTTGTAGGTGTCAGTGTGTGTTTCCATAAGGAGGCACATAATATCTTAATGCCACTCTTTTTGTGAAGTTTAGGCATCAGTGCCTACTTCAAGTGACTCATTAGGGGTTACACGATGGTGATACTCCAGCTCTATCATTCCTTCTTCATTTATCAGCTAGAATACTTCTAGAAATGTCCTCTTATGTGTCCTTTGTTTACCTACAGTACACTTTGTATAGGAAAGGATAAATGATACTTTTAAAATGAAGTGTTTGCTCACTAACAATGTAAAAACTCAGAGAGTTCAAAATTTAGACATGGAGATAAGAATAAATAGCATTTGGAAAGATGCCAGCTGCCATTATCAGCAATGCCACCTTACCTGTTGTTACCCATCTTATTTTTTTATATCTACCATGTTCTATCTGAAAATAGGGTGACTTGCAAAGAATTTTTAGAAATTCATATAAGCTCTGAAAAGGAAAAAAAAATAACAGGGAGCTTTAATACGATTGGTGCTTTTCAAGGGCATAGCTTAGAACTCAGGAGAAAGAGTCATGAAGAATTTTTTCAGTAAACTATTAGTTGGTTCTCTCATTAAACTAGTTGGATAGAAAAGTACATATTACAATAATCTTGATCGAGTCTGTCACTGTAACTAGTTCTGTTAAACGTGATTCATAATTAATTTAGTTCTACAAATTCTTCAGCTTACATGAGCATTTAACTTAAAATGTTGATTCTGTTTTTATAGTTTCTGTCTCACTCTAGATTTTCAATTAATATTTAAGATAGACCTTACCCTTTTTCTTTTCATCCCACTTTTTTTCCTTAGCTTTCTGTGACATTCTAATGAGAATCTCATTAGATTCAAAGTCTTTGAACAGTATATTATTATTAGTTAATGGAAATGCAGTCCTGGGACAAATGCTAATTTAGTGAAATTTATATAAACAATACTGTGAAAAGATTTTATCTTTACTCTTTTAAGATCTGCACCATGCCAGCACTGAAGTGTCATCTGTTAAGCATGAAGGCTGTATTAGGAGTTTGGTTTTTATAGGTTCTAGCAGTATCTCCACATTTCTAATAGGGGAGCTGAATGTGGTACTAGTTGTGAAGAAATCCCACATGCGTAGTGCCCATGGAGCCTGTTGAATTCTAGTAAGAGCTGCAATCCAGTGAAGTAGAAATTCATGTTTAGGGAATTTACATGTTTAGAGCATGGTAGCTAGCAACTGTGTGGCCAAATAGTTTATTTCTTATTATCAATGAAGGAAGTAGAATTTAGCTCCTTTGCCTGTGCCTGTTTCTCTATTTTGTGTCTTTAAAAAGACACATACTTCAGTTCACAGGTACCTATTCTGATTATGCAAGCTCCCTGTCATGAAATTGAATGAAGCTTGGTGATACTGGTTGAATTTGTGCTTGCTTGTTCTTTTACCTTAAAGTCTGCAGCTTTAAAAGGCAATCCACCAATAGCTGAGATTATTGGTGCAATAATTTATGTAATTTCTAGTGAACCCAAGTCACTAATTCTTTGATACATAGTAGTCATAAGGACCTGCTTTTTGGAGGATGGCCTCTTACTACCCAATTTTGGACTCACCTTGCTGCCCCGACCTCACTAGCACCCCAAAACTCACTAGCAATTACTGCACAGCTTTGGATCTTGTTAAATGAATTTCTGCTGCTGACTGTACATAATTTTTATCATCCAGACTAAGCTGTACCCAGTAGCCAGACCATCCCCCAGAACTTTAACATGCTTTAGTACTCAGAGCATACAAATAAATACAAAGGTCTAACTAATTGTTGAGCTCTTTAAACAGTTTAAAAAACAAACTGATATCGTTTGGAACTGGTCAAGGAACAGGTCAGTAGCATTTACTCCACTTCAGGATAAAGAAAAACAAATAGAAAAAAAAAACCATGTTTCAGTGGGATTAGTTAAAATGCTCTATTCTGACAGAAGAGAGGTTGCAAATCAAAATTTAAGAATGTGAAATAATACAGCTAAGGGAGAAGCACATAACATCAGAGGCCTCTAAAGGTCATCTAGAGAAAGGAAGGTAATAGCAACTTTTAAATCTTTGCTATTTTCTGCCAATGAGGAAAGCTGAGGAAATAAACTGTTAGCATTGAAACAAAGCAGGAACTCCTACTGTAGCCAAGTTGTGGCAGTGGGTGGTCTTTTCAAACATAATGTCCTTGTTAGGGTGGTGAGCAGATGTTCATTTGCGTTCTGTTTGTCTCTAGTAGTACCAACTTGAACTCCCTGATACTGAGTATCTATCAAAAGCCGAATTGAGAGAGGAATTTTTTAATGGGCACTTGTCACTTTTGTAGTTCTTAGCTGAATAGTCTAAATCCACTCCTGCATTAAGCCAGATTTTTAGAAAGCTGAGGACATGGACCAAGTCAAATTGGTCCCTACTAAACTGTTTGACTCAAATGAACTTGGTATTTTATATTAAGAAATACCATAAGAAGCAGCCCTATGAAATGCTTTATTTTATTTATCTTATTGCAGCTAAATTTAAAAAAAATCATTTGCCCCACTAGAAGGGACCCAAGATAGAGATACTTATAACTTATTTTTATCTGGTTCTAATAGATATATTTGTACTAGAATAATTTTCTCTTGCTCTAGCTACTAGAACAAAAAGAGTTAATCAAGTAACTAATGCCTTCGAGAAGGCCAAACCTCATTCACTCATTCATTTATACATTCAACAGGTTTTTCTGAGCACTTTTAATGTATGTATTTACCACCAGCATACCTTCTTCAGTGTAGTCTCCTCAAGTCTTTTGCCCAGTTTTATTGTGTTGCTTGTTTTTTCATTATTGATTTGAGAGTCCTTCATATATTCTGGATATAAGTCCTTTATTGTTATGTATGGTACAAATATCTTCTTGTAGCTTATGTCTTGTTTTTCTTAGCAATGCCTTTCAAAGAGAAGTTCTTAATTTTGATGAAGTCCAAAGTTTTATTCTTTTATGAATTGTGCTTTTGGTGTTGTATATAAGATATATTTGCCTTTCCAAGGTCAAATATTTGGAACAAAGATTTCTCCCTATATTTTCTTCTAGCAGTTTTGTAGTGTTGTGTTTTACTTGGATCTGTGAGGTTCATTTTTGGTTAATTTTTGTATTTGGTGCAAGGGATGGGTCAAAGTTCCTTTCCCTTTTTTAAATAGATGTCCAATTGTTCTGGCACCATTTGTTGAAAAGATTATCCTGTTTTCTTTTGAGTTGCCTTTGCACCTTTGTCAAAAATCAATTGATCATATATGTGTGGGTCTTTCTGGACTTTATTCTGTTCTATTGATCTATGTGTCTATCCTTTCACCAATACCAGACTGTCTTGTTACCATTTCTTTAGGGTAAGTCTTGAAATCAAGTTTTAGAAGTTTTTCACTCTCTTTTTCAAAATTATTTTGGCTACTCCAGCCCCTTGGCTGGAGTATAAATTTTAGAACCTGCTTGTCAACGTTCCCCAAAAATTTTTGCAGGAAGTTTGATTGACATTGTGTTGAATCTGTAAATCAGTTTGGAGAGATTTGATATCTTAGTAATACTGAGTTTTCCAGTTCACAAACTCGGGGTTTTTTTCCACTTATTTAGATCTTCTTTGACTTGTTTCATCACTGTTTTGTAGTTTCAGGCATATCTTACATATATTTCATTAGATTTATACATAAATATTTACTGTTTTTTGTTCTATTTACATGATTTTTAAAAAATTCCAATATATGATTGTTGCTAGTATATAGAATTTCCCACTGGTTTTTGTGCTACAATGTATATTATGATCTTGCTAAACTTACTAGTTCCATAACCTGTTTTGTAGGTTCTTTAAGATTTTCTACATATACAATCATGTCTTCAGTGAATAGAGATCGTTATATTCTTCCTTTCCCATCTGCATGCCTTTTTATTTCCTTTTCTTGATTCATTATACTGACCAGGACCTCCAGTAGGATGTGGAATAGGAGTACAAGGGCTGACACCCATTCCTCATACCTGCTCTCGGGGCTGAAGCCTTCAGTCTTTCACTATTAAATACATGATGGCTATAGAGGGTATTTTTTGTAGGTGTTCTTTAGCAGGTTGAAGAAATACCCTCTGTTCTAGTTTGCTGAGAGTTTTTATTGTTATTATAAGTGGGTGTTGAATTTGATAAAATACTTTTGCCATGTTTATTGAGATAAGCATGGTTTTTTTCTTGTTTGGTCTGTTGATGAGGTAAATTTTGTTGACCAAGTTTTGAATGTCGAATTAATCTTTCATTCCCTGGATAAAACTCATTTGGTCATTATGTATTATCATTCTTATAATATTGCTGGATTCCATTTGCTAATATTTTGTTGAGAATGTTTTTCTTGAACTGTGTTCTTGAGAGTTATCCTGTGGTTTCTTATAATATCTTTGGTTTTGGTATCAGGATAAAGTTGGCCTCAATAAATGAGTTGGGATGTCTTCCTTCCTCTTCTATTTTCTGGAGGGGTTTGTGTAGAAACTGGTATTATTTCTCCTTTAAAATGTCTTGCAGTACATACCACTGAGTTCAGCTGAATTCAATTTCTTTAATAGACATAGGACCATTCAGGTCATATATTTCTTCTTGAGTGAGCTTTGGCAATTTGTGTCTTTCAAAGAATTTGTCCATTTTATCAAAATTGTCAAATCTGTGGTATAATGTACTTCATACTCCCTTATTGCCTTTAAATGTTTGCAGGGTGTATACCAATGTTCCCTCTTTCATTCTTAATATTGGTCATTTGAGTCCTCTCTTATATCCATGGTCAGTCTGCCTAGAGGTTTATCAATTTTATTGAACTTTTCAAAGAATTAGCTTTTGGTTTCATTGTTTATTGTTTTTATGTTTTCAATTTTATTGATTTCTGCTCTTCCGTTATTTCCTTCTTTCTCTTTCTTTGGGTTAGTTTACTTTTCCCAATTTCTCAAGGTAGAAACTTGTAATATTGACTTTAGATTTTCTTCTTTTCTGATGTAAGGATATAATGCTATAGTGTTTCCGGTAACCATTGCTTTAGCTATATCCCACACATTTGATATGTTGTGATTTCATTTTTATGCAATTTAAAATGTTTTCTGCCACCCCTGGATTTCCTTTTATAACCATGTTTTATTTAGTAATTTTTCATTTCCAAAGATTTGAGGGTTTTCCAGATATCTCTTTGGATGGATTTATAGTTTAATTCTATTATGGTTAGAAAACACACTTTGTATAGTTTCAATTCTTTGCAATTTGTGGAAGTATTTCAGAATATGAATCTATTTATTTAGCACAGAATGGCCTACCTTGGTGAGTGTCCCATATGTACTTGAAAGAATGTATATTTTGATGTTTCTGGGTGGAATGTTGGTTTCATCTAATGTCAGCTAAGTCAAATTGGATCATAGTATTAGGTCTTCTATACACTTAAGTTGCTCTAATCTTTATTAATCACAGTCTACCTTCAAATAATATTACACTGATTTTTATAGTATAAGACTGTTATGACAGCATATTTCTGATTTCCCACTTATGTCTTTTGTGCTATTGTTGGCATACTTTTTTCTTTTATATAGGCCATAATTCTACAGTTCTACCATTCTTTGCTACTCTTTTTGCTTTAGATAATCAGTTATCTTTTAAAGCAATTAAAAACAAAGTCTTTATTTTACTTTTAGTTCAACCATTTCTAGAGATCTTCATTTCTTTGTGTAGATCCACCTTTCTGTTTAGCATCATATTCCTCTACCTATAGAATTTCCTTGACCTTTTCTTACGGTACAGCTCTTCTGGCAAAGAGTTCTTTCAGTTTTTGTTTGTCTCATAGTTATGTGAGGTTTTTAAATAGTTGAGCTGAGGTAGGTAAGTGTCTAAAGATGAATGTTATCAATTCCTTTCTTCGCTTGAGACTTGCTGGGACCAGTGAATATGCAGATGTAATCATGCGCCAGTGATGTGAGTCTAGCCTGTAAGAGGACTGGCAGCTTCTGCATTTGCTTGAGAAAAACCACCCACCTGGATGGAAAGAAAGGTTAACATACTCCTGAATTATGAGTCACATGTGAAGGGAAAAAGGCCAGAGAGAGGAACACCAGGTACCAGACATGTAAGTGAAGCCCTCTTGGACCTTCCGTCTCAGCCCAGCTATGCTAAATTCAGTTGAGAGAGTGACCTCAGCTGGGTCCACACAGAGCAGAAGAGCCCCCGTCTTATCCCTTATATACAACACCAAAAGCCCAGATTCCCAACCCCGTCATGTGGTGATAAGAAAAGTCAGAAAGATGTTTAGTCCATTTAAAAAATATTTTTATATTCTCGAAAGACAAGATACCGCCTTGTTGCTTGCACGCAGGTAGAACTTAAAAATTTTAAACTAGTTCTACTTTCTAGTAATTCAAGATTATTAGGTGTCCATTAGCTGATTGCATGGACTAGCAAAAGTGATTTTTCAATGTACATTCAACTAACAGAGCTTCATTAAATATAGTTTACAGCTCCTGTTCAGTTACACTCACCAAGACTTCAGACAGATCTACTAGTGTTTCTATTCAGTTGGGAAAAAACACCTTACATTTTTTTCTTCATTCAAATTTTAAAGTGTATTGTAACAGAAGGGAGGAGAGATTGTTTTATTCTTTACTGAAACTAAGTCACTGCTGTTTGGACCCAAGCGTTTTGCTGGTTATGTGCCCAGAGGCCACAGCAGTGTCTCTAGGCTCAGCGAGGTGAGATTCCATCTCTCGTAAGATGGAATCAGAAGCCTCCCATTCAGCCTTAGGGAGAAAGAAAACTGGCTGTGATCGTGTGTTAATTAATGTGACTGTCCAGGAACTTCCAATGTTTTTATTTACTTCCTCTAACTTATTCTCAAAGGTTTCAAGACAAACCTTCATTATCAATCTGAAGAAACATTAAGCACACATGCCTCAATTATATCCATTCTTTTTTTTTTTTTTTAAGAAGAACAAGGTTTAACATGAATATATAAGGTATATATGTAATCTTGGAAAGATTAGGGCCCAGTCTGGTAAATAGACAGGAGGAAATGAAGCACCTATAAACAGCTGTGGGCATCTTGTTAGTTCCAAGACTAGAGAAAACTGTCCTTACAACATACGCACTCTTGAGGTGTGGGCTTCTGGCTTGCTGTAAGAAGAGAGCAGGTTGAGTTTCCGTAAAGAGTGGATCCTCTTTCTAATAGATCAAAGTCCATTCATGTTACATACAGATTGCAGATAGACATCTTCTAGTAAAGTCCATTCATGCTACATACAGATTGTAGACAAACATCATCATCATTATTTGTTGAGATTCATGATAGGAGGACAGAATCGGATGGTGGTTCCTGTGAAGCTCTGATCAGGCACTGAGGGGGCCCTAAAGGCAAAGTGCAGCTCGCTGTGCCCAGAGTCCAGGCATGGCTGTCTGGCCAGGAGCCTCTAAAGATGCCGCTGGCTCCTGCAAAGTCGGAGGGCTACCTGCTTTTGGGCAGGGCAGGGCCAGGTGTTTTGCCTGAGAATAGTTTCTCTTTAAAAACATATGGTACCCTCCCCCATTGCACTACCTGCATTTTATTGGCTAGCAGGGCCCCAGGCGCCCTGTGCCGATGGTGTCCATGAGTCTATCCAGTCACAGCAGGAATGGTGCTGTGGCTCATACCACCACCTGTGCTCTGCGTAGGTGGGTTCCGAGTGTTGGAGTGGCAGGTGGGGACACAGGGCCCTCCTATTACGGGTGAGGTGTTTTTTCCTACTGTGTCGCCTGTGTCTTGGCCAGGTGGGTGCCAGCTGTGCTGATGGGCACCAGGACCACCAGGTCCTCCAGTCATGGAATGATGTCCCCAACCGTCTCACCTTTTTGGGCAGGTGTGCTCCAGGAGCTTGGCATGAAGGTGGGACTAGAAATGGGTAGTCAGGCACAGAGACAGTGCGGGCCTTTTTAGCTGTGTTGGCTTTGGTATGCCCAGGTGAGCCCCACTGCCCTGATGGAAGGTGTTAGCAGACGTGCGTTTTGACCCATATTTCTTTTACACGACGGTGGTCCCTCCACATGCAGGAGGTCGTACATGTCCAGGTGGGCTCCAGGCACACTGATGGAGTGTGGAGACAGTAGGCCTCCCATCATGGGGACAGTGGGGTTGCCTCCCATTACTGAACCACCTTTGCTTAGGACTGGGGGTGCCCACAGGCTTGGGTTTCAGGTGGTCTTCATGGGGTGTCCTACCATTGAGATGCTTGCCTGTTCTCCTGGGGCAGCCATGCTGTGGCCATACAGAGCCCCCATTATCTGACTGTGAGGAGGAATAGGAGTGTCACATGCCCTCTTCGTGGGTGACTTCTTGTTGACTATTTGGGATGCTTGTGGATGAGTGGGGCCTAGGGCAGGCACACTGAGCCCTGGTGTCCCCCTACCCATAGGGGCTGCCGGGGCTGCCATGATGAGTGGGCCTGGTGTGGCACCTGTAAGCAGTGAGTTTCCATCCCAACTGCTGGGCATGCTGGTAGGAACTCTAGGTTCCCTGGTGGTGGTGGTGCCACTGGGAATACCAAAGGCTGGCTGGGTGTTGACAGTGGTGCCAAATGCAGGAACTGGCAATGTGAAACCTGCGAGGTTCGGTTGCATTTTGCTGCCTCTGGGTGACTGGGTGGCAAGAGAGCCTAGGACCACCTGTTTTCCGAGAGATTTTTTAGGCTTCTTCCCATCAGAGTTCCAAGCAGTGCTTGGAACTGGGGTTGTTGGGTTAGAGAGATGGGTGGAAATTGCATTTTTTCTGCCAGCTACTTTGGAAGGTAAAGAGGTGGAGACGTGGGCTGAAGCAATACTGCCACTGCCTGGTTTGTTCTGCTATCCAGGAGGTACCATGGAAGCCGGGAAGTGATTTGTCCCAGAGACGGGTAGAATGGAAAATGTCAGCCTAGGAAGGCGGTGCTGTATCCATGGCATCATCATCAAAAGTAGGGTTTGCATAGGTGCCGCCTGCTGCATTGTGGCAGACTGAAGGAGCCATGAGGAATGCACCAGAGAATGCAAGAATCTTGGGGAGACAGTCTTTCTGGGGCTGCCCATTAAGAATCCCAGTTGTGGGCTGAGGGGTGGCTTTGGGGCCAGTGGGGTGGTTAAAAATGGGGGTGTGCCTGGGGATCAATAAAAGTGGGTTGGTAGGACTGGTCCCTTTGCAGGGTGCCTGTGGTTCAGTCTCCCCTTGGAGTCTGAGGGAGAAGTGAAGAAGACAGCCTGGGAACGGGGAGTCATGTCCATGTTCATATCAGGATCTGAAGTAGGTGGTGAGGGCAAGCCTGCAGGTGCCTGGGCGGCTGTGGTGGGAGGGCCTGCAGCTGACGTGATTGGTGGGACGGTGAGAACAGAGTGACTGAGGAAGGCATGGGAACAGGGGTGGGTGAGAAGCAAGGAGCAGGAGAGTCTGTACACATAGGGAGTGGGGAGTTCGTTGGACAGGGAGGCTGGGAGGTGCGGGGAGGTTAGAAGTAGGCGATGCTGTAGCTGTGCATGAATGAAAAAGGCCCTGACTTTCCTCTGGTGGACTTCCCACTGCAGGGACCTCTGAGGTGTGAGTAGCCAAGGGCAGGGAGCCTGCCGTCTCTGGGGCAGGTGGTGAGGAGGAAGGGGCAGGCTGAGTGGCACGGCCATCAGCCACAACCTCTCTTTTATCCTCCAAGCTTTTGTTTCTCTGACAGTCAGTGCTATTCTCCAGGTTGCCCAGGTTTTTGGCGACAGCTAAGCAAGGAAGCTTACGAGGTGGGGCCAGCTCACCACAATCCCACGGTGCTGGTAGTGGCAGGGGCTGCGGCAGCGGGAGCACCGGAGGCATGGATGCTTTCTTCGTGTGGCAAAGAGCTCCTGGATGGCATGACTGCAGGCTTTGTGCCCTGCATCTTCTTCTCAGATGGCGGTGAGTCTGCGGAGCTCAGCTGATGGTCTTCACCTGGCACTTCCTCTGTGGACGCCTCTGGCAGCTAGGAACAGCATAGGCTGGGGTCAGAGAGCACCGTTCCTTCTGGATCAAACCTCCCAGGAGGCCGAACATCTCCAGAAGGGCTCTTCAGAGGAGGGGCTCACCTGAGACATGTGGGTGGTCTTCCTCAAGCCATCTATCTTCTGGGGGCCTAGGATGGCGGTCCAGAGGCCCCGGCTTGCACTCCAGGGAGGTGAGAACTCTGCTGGTGTCTAGGGGGCCTAGATGTAGATGACATATCCCCACTGCCACGGGGGCCCCTGTTCTCATCATCCTGCCCTGTGGGCTCTTCGTGATCCTCCTCCTCTTCTGTCACCCCTTTTGCAGGCTCTTTGTGGACCTCCACTTCTGGGCAAGGAAGCGGGAGGTGAATGGCTGGCACTGGCTTCCTAGCCTTGGCTACCTGCTCAGGTCATAAATGCAGGAAAGTATGTATTTGCCCTGAAAGAGAAGGGATGCTCCTGGCTCTCAAGTGTCCAGACATCCTGGACTTAAGCGCTGAGAGAGTGGGCTTCTTTGGCGGGTCTCTCCAGTTCATTAAGGGCAGGACACCCGGAGGGGAGCATCTGGAAGCCTGATAGGATATCACCTCTGCAGCTGGATGGAAAAGCCCCCTGATAGTGGCACACGATCTGGGTAGATCAGCCTGTGACCAGGGCAGTCGGCAGGTGCAGGAACAGCAGGGTGCTCCCTGGCAGGAGGGGCAGTGTCCTGGGGTGGGAGAAGCAGACGACAATGACAGAGGTGGTGGGGTGGGACACGGAACTTAAAAAGGAAATTGCCCATGCAGACAATCAGTTGTGTGCGAAAGGATCCAAGAACAGAGTATGAAACTAGGAGAACATCTCCTTTGCTTCTGACTCTTCTCGAGGCCAAGCACACACTGAGCTAGCTGACCAGCAACTACAATTGTGATGTCACCTGGGCACATATCACTAAGTCCCCACCATGAAGGGCAGCCAGCCCCACACCCCGGAGGAGACCTCCAAAAGTCAAAGGGTGTGGCAGAATTTCCAGTGCCTGGGACCGCCCACTGACTGTTGCAGGTGGTGGGCACCAGGTAGACCACCATGAGGGACCATTCAGGGCTGCAGTGGATGCATCCATCAGCATTCACACGGCCCAGGCACTGGCTCTGCAGGTCTCTCAGCACCCGATGTGTGGCAGCCAGCCCAGTGTCCCAGGTGTCCCAGAGGCCAGGGTCTGCTTAAAGCCACACGGAGTGGTTCTTGCTGGGCTTTTAGTGCAACTGGTGCCCTGGAAGGACAGATGTTCCAGAAAACTGGTAACCTTGATTCACTGAGTGAGCAGAACCTGGCGGACTGCTCTCAGTCTCAAGGCAATGAGGGCTGCAACAGTGGCCTAATGGACAATGCTTTCCAGTATGTTAAGGACAATGGAGGCCTGGACTCAGAGGAATCCTATCCATACCTTGCAAGGGTAAATGAGATTCCTTATCTTATTATTCCAGCTCTGCTTTCAAAGTTAATTTTCAGAGATAACAGGAACCTTATTCAGCATTCACATTCTTTGCAAACTGCCAGAACTGTCATTGTGAATTACCAGCTTTTGCAGTCAGCAGTGTAGCTGTTCTTACTTCTGTGGAACATGGAGAATGTATCAACATTCTGCGTATAATGCAGATTTCTCCATGGTGAAAAGTGTCTTATGGACATCCCCAAGGGGTCTCACTGAAGAAACATCTGCTAATTTCTCCACTTCAAACCAACCGAAAGTATTTTGCTTTCTGGGCTGCTTTATAATAAAGTTCTGGGAAATCATTAAGCTGCAAACTGCTGTTTTTTGGACCTGGAACTCATGTTCCCCTGGAGATGGATGGTGGCCATCAAGTTTCTTTCCCATTTGCCTTTAAAAGGACACAGATGCCTGTAACTACAAGCCCAAGTTTGCCGCCGCCATAACCCTGGTTTCGTGGACGTCCCTCAGCGGGAGAAGGCCCTCATGAAGGCCGTGGCGGCAGTGGGGCCCATCTCTGTTGCCAGCAATGCTGGCCATGAGTCGTTCCAGTTCTATCAAGCAGGTACACGTGTTTGTCTCCTTAGTGTAGAAATTCAAGCAGGCAGACCTGGAAACCACCACCATGACTGAGTCACCTGTGCGACGTCCTGCTTCCCAGGATTGTAGAATTTTGAGTGTGTGCATTTAATAAAGTGATGTTTCCATTTGACATTATACTTTAAGCATTTTCTCATAATAAACTCTTCATGAATATTTCTAAGTGGCTATGTAATTCTAGAACCTAATTTATGTGACTATTTTCCAATAGTTGGGTCTTTGTTCCAAAAAAATTTTTACTGGAATTACGAAAGCATTTTTTTGTTTTGTCCTGTTTCCTCAGTTGACATTCTAAGAGTAGGAAGGATTATGCTAATTATTACCAATAAATATGAGTGATCCTTGATAAGCAGATCTTACTGGAAATCTTTTAAGTAGAAATTATCTTGGATTTGGTTGGTTTCTTGTGAGTTGCTTGACTTTTTCCTTTTTATTGGCCATTACTATTTTTTGGCAAATATTTACATCTTATTTGGAACTTGTTTATAATATTGCACTGAATTTTGAGATACCTCTTTTTTTTAATTAAGGTATAATTGATATACACCCTTATGAAGGTTTCACATGAAAAACAATGTGGTTACTACATTCACCCATATTATCGAGTCCCCCGCATACCCCATTGCAGTCACTGTCCATCAGATTCACTACTTGTCTTCTCTCTGCTATACTGTCTTTCCCATTATATCCCCCACACCATGTGAACTAATCACAATAACCCTCAATCCCCTTCTCCCTTCCTCCCCACCCACCCTCCCCCAACCCTCCCCTTTGGTAACCACTAGTCCCTTCTTGGAATCTGTGAGTCTGCTGCTATTTGGTTCCTTCAGTTTTGCTTCGTTGTTATACTGCACAAATGAGGGAAATCATTTGGTACTTGTCTTTCTCTGCCTGACTTATTTCACTGAGCAAAATACCCTCTAGCTCCATTCATGTTGTTACAAATGGTACGATTAGTTTCTTTCTTACGATTGAATGATATCCCATTGTGTATATGTACCACCTCTTCTTTATCCATTCATCTACTGATGGACACAGGTTGCTTCCATATCTTGGCTATTGTAAATAGTGCTGCAATAAACATAGGGGTGCATCTGTCTTTTTGAATCTGAGAACTTGTTTTCTTTGGGTAAATTCCTAGGAGTAGAATTCCTGGGTCAAATGGTATTTCTATTTTTAGTTTTTTGAGCATACACCATATTGCTTTCCACAATGGTTGAACTAGTTTACATTCCCACCAGCAGTGTAGGACGCTTCCCCTTTCTCTGCATCCTCGCCAGCATTTGTTGTTCCTAGTCTTTTGGATGTTAGCCATCCTAACTGGTGTGAGGTGATATCCCATTGTGGTTTTAATTTGCATTTCCATGATAATTAGCAGTGTGGAGCATCGTTTCATGTGGCTGTTGGCTATCTGAATTCCTTCTTTGGAGAGTTGTCTGTTCACAACCTCCACCCATTTTTTAATTAGGTTATTTGCTTTTTGGGTGTTGAGGCATGTGAATTCTTTATGTATTTTGGATGTTAACCCTTTGTCAGATATGTCATTTACAAATATATTCTCCCATACTGTAGGATGCCTTTTTGTTCTACTGATGGTGTCCTTTGCTGTACAGAACATTTTTAGCTTGGTGTAATCCCATTTGTTCATTTTTGCTTTTTGGCCCTTGCCTGAGGAGATGCGTTCAGCAAAAAGTTGCTCATGTTTATGTATGAGAGTTTTATGGTTTCATCACTTACATACAGGTCTTTGATCCATTTCAAGTTTACCTTTGTGTATGGAGTTATACAATAATCCAGTTTCATTCTCTTATATGTAGCTGTCCAGTTTTGCCAACATCAACTGTTGAAGAGGCTGTCATTTCCCCATTGTATGTCCATGGCTCATTTATCATATATTAATTGACCATATATGCTTAGGTTTATATCAGGGCTCTCTATTCTGTTTATGGGTCTGTTCTGGTGCCAGTACCAAATTGTTTTGATTACTGTGGCTTTGGAGTAGAGCTTGAACTTGGGGAGTGTAATCCCCCCAGCTTTATTCTTCCTTCTCAAGATTGCTTTGGCTATTCGTGGTCTTTTGTGGTTCCAAATGAATTTTAGAATTATTTTCTCTAGGTCGTTGAAGAATGCTGTTAGTATTTTGATAGGGATTGCACTGAATCTGTAGATTGCCTTAGGGAGGATGACCATTTTGACAATGTTAATTCTTTCTATCCATGAGCATGGGATGTGTTTTCATTTATTGGTATCTTCTTCAATTTCTTTCATGACTGTCTTGTAGTTTTCAGAGTATAGGTCTTTCACTACCTTGGTTAGGTTTATTCCTAGGTATTTTATTCTTTTTGATGCAATTGTGAATGGAATTGTTTTCCTGACTTCTTTCTGCTAGTTCATCATTAGCGTATAGGAATGCAACAGATTTCTGTGAATTAATTTTGTATCCTACAACTTTGCTGAATTCTGACATTCTAGTAGCTTTGGAGTGGATTCTTTAGAGTTTTTTTTTATGTACAATATCATTGTCATCTGCAAATAGTGACAGTTTAACTTCTTCCTTACAAATCTGGGTGCCTTTTATTTCTTTGTGTTGTCTGATTGCTGTGGTGAGGACCTCCAGAACTGTGTTGAATAAAAGTGGGGAGAGTGGGCCCCCTTGTTTTGTTCCTGATCTTAAAGGAAAAGCTTCCAGCTTCTCGCTGTTAAGTATGATGTTGTCTGTGGGTTTGTCATATATGGCCTTTATTATGTTGAGGTACTTGCCCTCTATACCCATTTTGTTGAGAGTTTTTATCATGAATGGATGTTGAGTTTTTTCAAAATGCTTTTTCAGCGTTTATGGAGATGATCATGTGGTTTTAGTCCTTCTTTTTGTTGATGTAGTATATGATGTTGATAGATTTTCAAATATTGTATCATCCTTGCATCCCTGGAACAAACCCTACTTGATCATAATCAATGATCTTTCTGATTTTTAAAAAATTCAATTTGGTAATATTTTGTTGAGTATTTTTACATCTATATTCACCAGGGATATTGGACTGTAATTTTCTTTTTTGTGGTGTCTTTGCCTGATTTTGGTGTTAGAGTAATGCTGGCCTCATAGGAAGTTTGAAAGTATTCCCTCCTCTTCTGTATTTTGGAAAACTTTAAGGAGGAAGGGTATTAGGTCTTCACTAAGTGTTTGATGAAATTTAATGGTGAAGTGAGCTGGTCCAGGGGTTTTGTTCTTATGTAGTTTTTGATTACCAATTCAATTCCATTGCTGGTAATTGGCCTATTCATATTTTCTGTTTCTTCCTGGGTCAGACTTGGAAGGTTGTATCTTTTTCTAGAAAGTTGTCCATTTCTTCTAGGTTATCCAGTTTGTTAGCATAAAATTTTTCATAATATTCTGTCATAATTCTTTGTATTTCTGTGGTGTCCATAGTGATTTTTCCTTTCTCATTTCTGATTCTGTTTATGTGTGTTGACTCTCTTTTTTTCTTGATAAGTCTCCCTAGGGATTTATCTACTTTGTTTATTTTCTCAAAGAACCAGCTCCTGCTTTCATTGATTCTTTCGATTGTTTTATTCTTCTCAATTGTATTTATTTATGCTCTAATCTTTATTATGTCCCTCCTTCTACTGACTTTGGGCCTCATTTGTTCTTCTTTTTCTAGTTTTATTAATTGTAAGTTTATACTGCTCCTAAAGGATTGTTGTTCTTTCCTGAGGTAGGCCTGTAATCCAATAGACTTCCCTCTTAGCACAGCCTTCACTCCATCCCACAGATTTTGTGTTGTTGAATTATTGTTGTCATTTGTCTCTATATATTGCTTGATCTCTGTTTTTATTTGGTCATTGATCCATTGATTATTTAGGAGCATGTTGTGAAGCCTCCATGTGTTTGTGGGCTTTTTTGTTTTCTTTGCATAGTTTATTTCTCATTTCATACCTTTGTGTTCTGAGAAGCTGGCTGGTACAATTTCAACCTTTTTTAATTTACTGAGGCTCTTTTTGTGGCCTAGTATATGATCTGTTCCTGAAAATTTTCCATGTACACTTGAGAAGAACGTGTATCCTGCTGCTTTTGGGTGGAGTGTTCTGTAGATGTCCATTTGGTCTATCTGTTCTAATATGTTGTCCAGAGCCTCTGTCTCCTCACTTATTTTCTGTCTGGTTGATTTGTCCTTTGGGGTGAGTGGTATGTTCAAGTTTCCTAAATGAATGCATTGCATTCTGTTTCCCCCTTTAATTCTGTTCGTATCTGTTTCACATATGTAGATGCTCCTGTGTTGGGTGCATAGATATTTATAATGATTATATCCTCTTGTTGGACTGACCCCTTTATCATTATCTAATGTCCTTGTGTCTTGTTAGTTTCTTTGTTCCAAAGTCTATTTTGTTTGATACAAAAACTGCAACTCATGCATTTTTCTCCCTATTAGTTGCATGAGATATGTTTTTGCATCTCTTCTCTTTTATTCTTTGTATGTCTTTGGGTTTGAAGTGAGTCTCTTCTCAGCAGATGGGTCTTGTTTTACATCCATTCAGTGACTCTATGTCTTTTGATTGGTGCATTCGGTCCATTTACATTTATGGAGATTATCGATAGGTATGTGCTTATTGCCATTACAGGCTTCAGATTCATGGTTACCAAAGGTTCAAGGGTAACTTCCTATTTAACTAACTTCATATGCTATTACAAACACAATTTAAAGGTTCTGTTTTTTTCTTCCTCCTCCATTCTTAATATATTAGGCATCATATTCTGTACCTTTTGTCTATCCCTTGGCTTACCTTGGGGGTAGTTTATTTGACTTTGCATCTGCTGATTATTAATTGGTCTGCTTTCTTTACTGTGGTTTTATTTTCTCTGGTGACAGCTATTTAGCCCTAGGAGCACTTCCATCTATAGCAGTCCCTCCAAAATAGAGTAGAGACAGTTTATGGGAGGTAAATTCTCTCAGCTTTTGCTTATCTGGAAATGTTTAAATCCCACCTTCAAATTTAAATGATAATCTTGCTGTGTAGAGTATTCTTGGCTCAATGCCCTTCTGTTTCATTGCATTAAATATATCAGGCCACTCCCTCCTGGCCTGTAAAGTTTCTGTTGAGAAGTCTGATTATAGCCTGATGGGTTTTCCTTTGTATGTGATCTTTTCTCTCTCTCTGGATGCTTTTTATACTCCATCTTTGTTCTCAATCTTTGCCTTTTTAATTATTATATGTCTTGGTGTTGTCTTCCTCTGGTCCCTTGTGTTGGGAGATCTGTGCACGGTCTGAGAGACTATTTTTTTCCCCAGATTAGGGAAGTTTTCAGTAAATACCTCTTCAAAGACACTTTCTATCCTTTTTCTCTCTTCTTCTTCTTCTGGTACCCCTATAATATGAATATTGTTCTATTTGAATTGGTTACACAGTTCTCTCAATATTCTTTCATTCCTAGAGATCCTTTTTTCTCTCTGTGCCTCAGCTTTTTTGTATTACTCTTCTCTAATTTCTATTTCATTTACCTCTACTTCATCTATTCTGCTTTTAAATCCCTCTGTTATATATTTTATTTCAGATACTGTATTCTTTAATGATTGAATCTCACTCCTGAATTCTTCCCTGAGTTCTTGAATATTTTTCTGTACCTCCATGAGCATGTTTATAATTTTTATTTTGAAATCTCTTTCAGGAAGATTGGTGAATTCAGTTTCACTTGTCCCTCCTTCTGGTGTTTGTGGGATTTTGGTTTGAACCAGGTTCCTTTGATGTTTCACATTTTAGATGGTGCCCTCTAGTGCCCAGAGGCTCTACTCTCTGGAGCTGCTCAGCGTCTGGAGCAATGGTGGGGATTGTAAGGGGAATGGAGTGCCTGAAGCTCCTGAAAGTTCCCAACCTGCTGGGCAGAGTACACCCAGACAATTTTGTCCACCTGTCCTTTTTCCTGAGCAGCAAACTCTGTGCAATCCTTACCCCTTTAGCAGCCCTCTTGCTGTTAGAAAATCTCTCAGACTGCCCTCCTTTCCTTTGTCCCAGAGTGGTTGGATCTGGATCACTGTTTTCTACAAGTTGCTGGAATTTCAGTCTCTCCATGTGTTCTGCCTGTCTTAGCTTTCCAACACCACTAATCTCCAGAGCAGCATGTAATGTAGGTTTGTGCTCCCAGTATAGATCTTGAGGGCTGGGTGTTCAGCAGTCCCAGGCCTCTACCCCCTCCCTGTTCAATTTCTCTTCCTCTCACTGTTGGGTCCCGCCAGATCACGGCTTTGGTATGTTACCTGTTCCGTGAGGTCTTTTCTTTTCTCCAGGTGTATGTAGTGTGGTGCAGCCTTCTTTCCTGTTGCTCTTTCAGGGTTAGTTGTATTAACTATATTTTCATATTATATGTGGTTTTGGGAGGAGGTTTCTGTTCCACATCTCATGCTGCCATCTTTAATCCCTCCCTTATATCCATTATTTAGAACAAAATAGAAAATTTTCCTTAAGCTCTAACTGGTAGATAGGGTATTGAAGAGAAAGATGGCTTCAGGAAATATGTTCAATAATAAATCACCTACTATCAGGCCATCTTTATGAAGGACACAAAATATCCAATCATTGTCCTTCAGATGAATAAAGAAGGATTTTTTGGCTACTGACCAATATTTATCATTATTTATGTCCACTTTCTCCTGCAGCTGCTGTGAAATGGCTTTAGATAGCCACGTGTGTTCCTTGACTTCTCCAGGCTGGAGAGCCTTGCTGCTTTGCTCAAAGTTACAGCCCCTCTTTTGCATGCAGTTATGCCCACGCCCAGTGACTTGTCACATGAGGATAAGAGACCCATTCCCTTGACCTAATCTAGGATGATTCTGTAGGACATTCCCACCCCCAGAACACCCATTGGATCCAATGATCTCTCCTCCTACCACCTAATCCTGCTTCCTTCACTCCCAAAAGCACTCCCCAGGGAATCTCCATTTCAGAGGTTGCTTTTTAGGGAAAACTGACCCATGACAAATATATTCAGGTAGCTGAATATTTATGGAAAACTCCCAAAATTTCAAATGAATGAAATGGCCATGTACTCATCACCCTGCTTCAATAATTGTCAACTAGCAGCCAATTTTGCTTCATCTCTACCCTCACTCACTTCCTCCTTAGCTTATTTTGAAGCAAATCCCAGATATTGTAAAATGTAACCTGTGATGGTATCAAGATGTATCTCTAAAAGGTAAGGATTTTTCTTTTCAAGAACCATAACTGCTATACCATTATGACATCTTTAAAAATTCACACCAATTCCTTACTGCTAACAAAGTTAGCATTCAGGATCTCTCTGAGGTCCCCTACATTGCAATTGATTGATACAACTTTCAATTCTTTCTCTCTCTCATCGGTTTTTAAACAATATACTTTCTGACACTTAGGATCACTATGTTTGTAGTCTCACAAGAGCCTGGGTCATGCATATGATCTGACAATAGCTGCCTTCTGAGGCCCTTCTATGAGCCAGGCACTGTGGCAAGTGCTTTGCATATATTATTTCATTGAATTCTTACAACAACCAGCACGTTAGGTATTATCAGTTGCATTTGTAGACAGAGCTGAGGTTTAGAGAGATTAAATAATGTGCTGGGAACATGCAGTTTATAAGAAACTGAGCTGAGATTTAAAACATCCTTCTGATTCCAATGTCCATGTTCTTAACCTCTAAGCTATACTGCCTGGATAAATGCATTAGGAAAAATGAATGCCATCCTGAGGGTGGGCTTTATTATTCTTGGTACTTTTTTGGATGTTCAAAATATTTCTTAGGTTGACAGAGGAAACGGAATGCCATCATAAAATGTCCATATGGTCAATTGAAATCAACAGACATGTACTGAGCACTTTCTGTGTATACTGGGTGGCAGCTGGGGGCAATCAGCTGAGAAACAATCTTTGATCACTGCCTTCCAAATCTAGAGGTGGGGGTGGAGGGAGACAGACAGACACACACACGAGTGGATGCAGTGAGTGTTACAAAGCTGCCAACAAAAAGTGCTGCAGAACAGGGAGGGAAAGTATTCTAAGTTGTGGGGATCAGAAAAAGCTTTTGAAGAACATGAGAGCTGCAAGGCTCTTGCATGATAAGTAGGATATCAGCAAAGTTTACGTGGATGGGGAATGAAGGTAATGAATATTTAAGTAGAATACAACATTCTAATAGAAGTCCCAATAAGCACTGTTCCCCCCTGCTGACTTTGTGGAAATGCACAAAGCGCTCTTTGCACCTTTGTCCACAGCTCAGCAACCTGCACTGTCTGCAGCTGGGAATGAGTCCTCACCTGCCTTCTCTGCCTTTCTTCCAGGCAGCTCCAGGTTGTGGGGGCAGTAGTAAGGGCATGCTGACCATCTATGTGAGCTGCTAATTATCTCTTTGCTTGTCCCATTGAAAAAGCCCAGGATTGTCTTTGGATTACTAATGGCCATGGTCCTGGTGACCCCTGCTGCCATTTATCTCACCAGGTTGTTCTAAAGCATCCTTTGGTGTTGTTGAGGTCAGGCAACTTGCCAGCTCTACCTTGGCAGGAGAGTGTCAGCTTCAGAGATAACTGGTCTGTGCCTCTCTGATTACAGCCTGATGACAGCCCTGGATTGTTCCTGAGGAGCAGGGCCAGGTCACACTGCAGGAGGTGGTCAAACCCTATGCTCTGCAGCTGATCCAGCTGAGATTCCTTCTAGGTCTGTTGCATAAAGAAGCTCTTATAATATCCAGTACTTAGAAGGACTACTTCATTTTACATCTTTACTAGAGAAACCTGTTTCTCTGGTTCGATGAAGTTAAAGGAAGAGGAAATGCTGAGCCACAAATTTTTCATTTCCACCTTGTCACCCGCCTGCCAGCAGCAAACGGGTAGCTTCCCGCTGCCTGACTCTTGTCCCCAAGCCTGGTTGCCCCTTCCTGTCTCCTCACACATCAAGCAATTATTGTGTTCTCAGAAAAGAAAATAGGTTTTAACATTAATCAAAGTAAACCTAAGCAAAGAAGTAAATCTGCAACCCACTCCTCACCTCCAAATCAAATGTGGCAATGAATTTAAAAGCCAAAAGCGAAATATTTCAATTATCCATGATAGCAGTTTTTACAATAAAGGAAGTTAATAACATAGCCTAAAAAGCTTAATTGGAAGATATAACTTCAAGATTAATGTTGCTTTATTATTTCCAGTGACTTATTATTATTACATTTGCAGCATGTGGTAATTGCTAGAGCTATCATCAGATATTTCTGTTTTTCCTCCCAGATGCATGATAGTGTTGTATCTCCAGATCTCTACAGGTTAGGCTGTTAATGTGATTTGCTTTAGTCAAGAAAATGTGAGCAATGTGAATGGCTGCTCCTCCAGACAAGCTTTGGGAGCCACGACCTGCCTATGCATGCTTTTCTTACCCCCTACCACAGTGACTGCTGACTTTCAGGGTGGGGGCCACTTCACCCACCTGATTCCCCTAACGACAATGCTGGGTAGAGCCCCCAGACAGCTGTCCACTGGATGTCGTGCACGCGCTAGAAACAAACTTTTGCTTCTCAAGGCCCTGACATTGGGATTGTTAGGGCAGCATTACCTAGCCTTGGTCAATGGTTACGTAGGGTTTCTTAAAAGCTTCTAAGCACTAAACGAATGAGTCCCCAGTTAACTTTAAGGTAACCTCAGAAAAGGTTTTGGTTTGATGAGTGTGATGAAACACTCACCTTCTACAATTTTAGGGACTAATGATAGTTTTGCCAAGCTTTCTATAAAGGTTATTTTCCAATCTTCTGATAACTTATGCAATATCTAATATATACATATATTTTATTTATTTTTAAATTTTATTTACATTTTATTTCATATATTTATAAATGATATATATATTTACATGACATAGACTATGTATATATATTATAAATATACTTATATAACATATTTATAAATACAAACACTAATGTAAGTATATAAACATTTTACTATTTTAATAATTTACATTTATATAAATATACAATAAAATATTAAAATATATAGAAGTATAGATATATAAATAACAAATATGCAATATTATATATATAATACATATGTATTGTAGCACCTACAACATGTTTTTTTTTCAGGAACATTAAAACCTTTACAAACTAACAAGGCAACATAGCAATTACCCTTGTATTTGGCTTAGTATCAATAATTGCACATTTAAAGAACTTTGGTTCTTAAGATCTCCTATGCCCATATTCTACAAGACTAGTCCTTTTTAGATATATTTGCTATAAAAACCTGACCGTCAAGACTGGATAGACAAATCTATTATTCAATGAAACAAACTTTTGCTAAGCTTCACTGTGCCAAATTTGTATTTTAGCACCCTCTGCTGAGGAAATTTGTGCACCTCTGATAAATACAGGTGATTCCCACCAACATGGTCTTTTGACTTAACACTTTTCAGACATAGGCTCTGGAGAATGCAGTATTTATACTCAGTACCGAAAGAAATCTCTTCTTTAAACAAATGCCCTTCTGACAAACTATCCCTCTACCAGTGGTATTTGTCTCCTGCAGATGCTAAAGAAAAAGAAATACAAGTGCAGTCATTAATGTGTGTAGAATTTACACAGTCACAACGTAAAAATACACTTAGTGAAAAGTAGAAAATTTGTAATACCGTGCCTCTTTCCCATAGGACACCCCCACTGTGTTCACACACACGTGTGCTTACCAGCCTCCAGTCTCTGTGTCTCTGAGTTATGTGCCAAATTTCAGTATAAGTTATGTCATTCCCAGTCATTCATTCTGCAGACTGTGTGACAGGCACAGTGCTAAGGGCAGGAATTCCATCTTGAGCTAAAGAGAAGTTAACTCTGTCCTCAGGAAGTCTTATTGGAGAGCCACCTTTCATCAATGAAGAGATCACTGTTTAATTATGAACGATGATGTATGCTTTGAAAGGATACAGTCCTCTGAATAACAAGGAGACCTCACTTAGTTGGGCTAAATCACAAATTCATGGCTGAGCTGAGGGGAACTGAAATGGCACCTACAACAGGTGCTCACCAGCCAAAGAGCAGAGCAGATGGGAGGAGGGAGAGCAGCCAGACCCAGAAAGCAACAGGTGGGACACTGTTGAGAGGAAGCCTGGATGGTTCCAGGAGTGAAAGACAGACAAGGTTCCAGCAGAGATTAGGGTGGAGAGGGAGGGAGAGGAGTTAGGGCCAGATCAAGGGGCCTTGTGGGTCATGGGAGGGAGTTTTGCTCTTGGCCTTAAGAATGATGGGAGCTGGTGTAAAGGGGGAGATGGGTAGATGCTTCAGGTAGGACAACGTTGGCTCTGTGTTGCAAAACAGAATTCCTACTACTGAGTTTTAAGAGTGGTTTCCCTTGGACTCTAGAATTGAACCCAGGGCCAGAGGAGGACTTTAGAGTTCTTCATAACTGGGCACTGTCTATTTTCCAGTCTTATCATCCCATAGGTTCCCTATGATTAGCTTTTGTTCCCTGGGAACATCCACCACACTTGCTTAAAAATGCCCTTTTTCTCCCCTCTCCTTTTTCCACCTGTTATAGAAATGCCAGTCGTTTTTAAATGACGAATGCAGAACTAGTTCCTTTGGGAACCTTCCTCTGAGTCTCTCAAAATGAATTCTGCCTCTGATTCCTCTGCACTTCACCCAGCCCTTGTTGTTCTGTCTGGGTAAGTGAGAGCTAAGTTTTGCATTAAGTCATGTCAGAACGTTTGGCATTTCTACAGGTGGCGAAAGGAGAGGGGAAAGAAAGGGTATTTCAAGCGAGTGTGGTGGGTGTTCTCAGGGATCAGTAGGCAATCTTAGGGAGCATGTGTCAATGATAACCTATGTTAAATCTAATCTGGTGAATGCTCTTCGCCTTGCTAATACCTAAAAAGTCCTGACTTGTAGGGGATCTCGCAGACTGATTGCATAGGTTAGGTGTGGAGCCTGCGGATCTTCTCCAACAATGCTGAATCTGGTGGTCTATGGACCACACTTTGGATAGCAATGATAGTAGTCTTTTCCAGTTCTCTGGCAATTTCTTTGTTGGAAAGACTATTTTTTGCAGATATTCACCTATAAATCACTTAATCTGTGCAGTATGAGAAGAAAACAAAATAAGACATTTCAAGGCAAGGGATTCAAAAGTTAAGTAACAGTCTTAAATATAAGCCAGTTATTCTTAAGTCAATAAAACTGTCAGAGTAAGTGATAAGTGATTAGGCCTGAATGTTTAAGGGTGCGCTTAAGAACAATGGACCCCGTTGTTGACTTAAAGTTTGGTGCTGGTCTCACAAAAAGGGGGATATAGACTAGATCAGTAGATATCAAAGTTATTTGTTTGCAACTCTCAGTAAGAACTGTATTTTAGGTTGTGATAGTGTACAAAATTAATAAATATAACCTTTATGAAATGTACTATGATGTTTTTATTATATTGCAACCATTAAAAAATGCTTCTCATAACTCATGAATGCATGGTGACTTGAAGCTTGAAAAATCTGAATGAGAGGACACTTTAGTTTGTGTTCTGTTTTTTAATTTTTGATCACTATTCATCACTGAAATGTCATAAGACTGTTGCATTTCACTGTCTAAGGCATGCATTTGTCTTTCTTACTGTGTAAGATGGAGTGCTGGAAGGTGGGATTCAAGGGTAGGCTGAATGGCAGAAAATACCTGTGATATCTTTCAGGAGTAATTTATTTTATAGGTGCCAACTGTTTGATTTCCCCCCCAATCTATAACAAAACCATGTGCTGGATTTTGGAATTTTATGGAGGCAAGCTGGAATATTTTCTTTCCCTGTAATTACTTCCCTCTCACTTAATGCAGGCAGAATATCAGAGTGGCTAAGAGCATGGCCTCGAGTCTGATTGTCTAGGTCTGCATCTTGGCTCTCCCATTTACTAGCTATGTAACTTTGATTGAGTGATTTAACCTCATGCCTCAGCTTCCTCATTTGGGGAAAATGGAACTTTCTGACCAGGATTCCCACCTGGCCTTAATAGTGCCCACTGTGTGTATAGTGTCTGTTTGCACATTTATGGGACCTTTACTGGTGACAGAGCCAATGGCCAGTCATGGGAATAGCAGGCCAGTGGGGCAGAGGGGCGGGGAAGGAGCATGCCCCTGGGGGAGCAGGGAGAGAGCCGGGAGAGAGCCATGGAACCTGGCTGCTGCTGGAGAGCTGAGCACATGCTGGTCAGCATAACCTGGAGCTGGCCTGGGGATTGCATTCAAGCCAGCTGCATGTACCTGGCTGCCTGTGACCACGGTGAGAGTAAACGTGGTAACCCCTTAATCCCCAGCTCACTGCCCTTGCCTTTATTCTGTCTCAGCGGATTCATTGGGATCTTGCCCCAGGGGCGGGATGGGGACTACACTCATCTATAAAATGGGAACAATAATATTTCCTACCTAGTATAATTAAGATGAAAGTTAAATGAGTTTACATAGTAGACAAGTACAACAGAAAAGTTACTAGCTACTGTTAGTCTGACTTGAATTACGTTACAGTGTAATTGAGCCAAATTTTATATTTTCATGTTAAGGTAGGAAAGTACTGTATTGATAAGAACTTTTTAGACAGTCGCTTGAAAATAGTGGCTTAAGCTACAATATTAAGTCCAGGATAAGTGTTTTTAGTAATCTGCAATTGCAGTTTTCTCCAGTCCTGATTCAAATGGATCTACAATAACTTATTCAAGTGATTAACTTCCTAAAAAACTGTATTGGGGAAAAATGATTCTACCAGAAATTAAAATTTTTGTACTGGAAAATAAAGACCCAGTAAAATGTCATTTTCTGGAAATGTAAGAATCAGGGCTTTATTGTTCAAACTGAAGGATGCAGACTCCACTCTGTGTACCACCAAGGAAAACAAGACACAATTTAGGAATTTGTTTCTTTTTGCTCAGTGCCCTTGTTTTTCCTCTCTGTTGTTATCTGATTTTTTGGTTGGCAGAAGTGATTTTGGTACTTTAGAAATAAAGTAGGTTGAGCTGCCAATGGAAAGAAATATGGTATGTTATAGACTGAAGTGTTTGTGTCCCCCCCAAATTTCATATGTTGAAATCCTACCTCCCCCAAAATGTTTGTATTAGGAGATGGGGCTTTTTTTTGAAGGTAATTAAGTCATGGAGGGTGGAGCCCTCACCAATGGAATTAGTGCCTTTGTAAAAGGGACCCCAGAGAGCTCTCTGTCTTATGCTGCCATGTTAGAGCACAGCCAGACTTTTGCCTCCTCTGAGCCAACAAGTGGTTCTGCACCACGTACAAAATCTGCAGGTGCCTTAATCTTGGACCTCCCAGCCTCCAAATCTATGAGAAATAAATGTTTGAGATCTATGGTATTTTTTTTGTAGCAGCCCAAATGGACTAAGATAGCATTCATTATAAATGTTCAACCTATTACATTGTGAAATTAATAGTATAGCTATCTTTTAAAGTTCTAAACTGTTTAGCCTTTCCTTAAAAAAACTAACATTACCCTAAACAGCTACAAAAAGAACTTCTATATATGTGGTCTAAAACCAAGTACTCTGTTGTGGACATGATTAGACTGAGGAAGGAAATGCGTATGCTTTCTTGCTCATGACAAGTCATTGCTATCTGGGTAGGTAAAAATCTGTTACCATAGTCAGCTGTGTAAATCACCACAGGGAATCTGGTGTGTGGTCAATGCCTAACTCTAAGTTAACCAGACCACTGCAAAGACTTGAAGCATGTTTATGTGGCTCTCCGTGAAGCCAGAATGAGAGTAGGGGAGAGTAAGGGCAGTGTATTTGAAATAAAGATGTTTTTCCAAATGAGATGTAAAAGGAAAACTTGAAACTTTCCTTTCCCTGATTTCTCACTCTGGCTAGTCACAAACTTGCCCTTCTCAGTGACACCTCTCCTAAAGCCGTCCTCTCCTTTCCCTTCCCGCCCCCTCCCCACGCCCTCGCCTGGGACTTCCTTAGCTCAAACCTGCATCCCTGCAGCCTCTTTTAGGTCACCTTGAGACTTGTACAGGAGGTAAAATTTCTCTGCTCTCTAAAGGGGTCCGGCTAGTCCTAAGAACTAAACTGACATAAGACAGATTACTAGCCAGAAAGCATACAAATTTTATTTGGTAATTTTCATGGGTACTTAGGAGCCTTCACAAGCAAAGTGAAAACCCAAAGCAGTTAGGGTCCAAGCCTGTATACTAGGTTGGACAAAGTGAAAACCTGTGAAAGTGTGACAGGACAACGCGGTTTAGGCTAGGGCAGGTAGTTGTGGAAAGTGGGTAGGAAGACAAGGGTTAGTTTGGCTAGTTTGTTTGTAGAGATTTCTTCCCATCTCTGGTGATAGGAATGTCATCCTTCTTCCTGGTACAGAGGGGGAGCACCTTTCACATGAGAGTTTATCTCCTGCTTCCAGGAAGAAAAGGGAAGGTCAGAGGGCCCTTCTTAGAAATGCTATTTTCAAATGTCTTTAATTCAAAAACATCAGTACGCCAAAGTGGCATATTTTGGGGTAACATGCTAAGAACCCCTAAAAGACCTAATGTTTTTCCAACATATATTCAACTCCACTGTTAGGCATCATTTTTTTTTCTTTCAATATTTCTTTTTTGTTTTAAGGCCTTTGTTTTAAAATACACTACTTTGATCTTGTCATCTTGTCTTCGATCCTGCCTGTGGCTTAACAACCCAACTTTGCAGATGGCTCCTCGAGTCCAGAATGCTCTCTTAACAACCTCCAGACGCCCCTGAGAGCTTCCTACTGAACATCTAATCCACATACCCCAGCATCAGGATCCAAATCCAGCATGGCAAATGCTACATTATTCCCCAAGTCAAAGATTTCTGTTCAGGGCTTTGGCTTGCATTCAGCCACTGGGGCCAACAATCTGGAAGTTACCATCGTCTCTTCCCACATCCTCAGCAGCACAGACATCTCACGCGTCCTCTCTCCACAGTGTTGCTTCCCTTTGCTCTTCCTTTGCCACACCCTAGGTTTGGTTCTTGTGGCTTTGTGCCCAGGTGAGTGCAGTACACTATATAATGCATTGAGAGCACAAAAAGAAAAGATGAGCAAGAATATATTTTAAAGAGGTAGACAGCTTTCCTAATATTTACTATAAGGATTGACCTTGGGGCCCTCACTTGGTCCTTCTGTTATATGCTCATATGTTAAGTAGAGTAATAGGCAATATCCTGAGAGCATAGTAGGAGTTCCACTTTCTGTGTTTCACTCTGTGTGATATAATTAATGCTGGGGTTCTTGTTTGCAGAGTCGAAGAATGAACTTAGAAACAGTCAAGGTAGGAGAGCCAGGGAGACTTTTATTGAGAGATACAGTGAGAGGACAGACAGAGAGCTCCTGGCTCAGGCCAGGAGGGGACAAGAGAGCTCGTAGTGTTGCATTGTCTAGGGGATTTACAGGTGGTTGAGAGACAAAGAGCAAGGGATGCAGATCCACCAGATGGTCTCTAAATGTTTATTTTTAAAGAGACAGTAAATTTCTTATCAGTTTTCTGGACTATTCTGCAGAGTTAACGTAAGAAATTTACTGCTTTGATCCTTTTTCAGAATAGCAGTTTCTTGGTTTGGGAGTGTATCAGTCAAGGCTGCTTGTCTTGCTTTCAAGGTGAGCTGAGTTACTGACTTGATTAGGGCTGGAGGAGAAAAAGCAGCATTTGGGCAAAGTTAAAGATAAACTGGGCCTTTTAGCAGGCTAAAGTAAATTTTACAATAGCCTCATTTAATTGACACAGACAAGACATGGACTATGTTGAGGTATTTTCTTATCTGGGAGATGTTCAAACATTCTAGGCTAAGTTACTTCTGGCTTTTTAGTTTTAACTAATCTTTATTGAAGAATGCATATATTCTTAGTTTGATATTTTACTTTAGAGAATTAATGTGACTCTGTCTTTGCTTAATTGTTTAATATGGAGTTTTGGTAGGGGTCTTTTTCCAGAGGGCCTCACCCTACTCTGACTACACCCACAGTCCCTGTCTCATAATGAGTCATAAGAAATACATATTTGGGAATATATTCATAAATGACATATCCAATGAGGGGTTGACATCCAAAATATACAAAGAGCTCAGGCACCTCAACAAACAAAAAGCAAATAATCTAATTAAAAAATGAGCAGAGGAGCTGAACAGACACTTCTCCAAAGAAGAAATTCAGATGGCCAACAGATACATGCAAAGATGCTCCACATCGCTAATCATCAGAGAAATGCAAATTAAAACCACAATGAGATATCACCTCACACCAGTTAGGATGGCCACCATCCAAAAGACAAACAACAACAAATGCTGGTGAGGATGCAGAGAAAGGGGAACCCTCCTATACTGCTGGTGGGGATGCAGAGAAAGGGGAACCCTCCTATACTGCTGGTGGGAATGTAAATTAGTTCAACCATTGTGGAAAGCAGTATGGAGATTCCTCAAAAAACTCAAAATAGAAATACCATTTGACCCAGGAATTCTACTCCTAGGAATTTACCCACAGAGGCAAGACAGCCATGTGGGGATGGAAGCAGAGACTGGATTCATGCTGCCACTAGCCAAGCACACCTGGGGCCACCACAAGTGGGACAAGGCAGGGACACATCCTTTCCTAGTGGCGTCATTGGGAGCACGGCCCTGCCAACCCCCTGATTTTGTGCTTCTAACTTCCAGAACTATAAGAGAATACATTTCTATCCTTTTAAGTTATTCAGTTTGTGGCACTTTATCACAGTGGTCCTAGAAAATTAAACAGAGATGGTAATTTTTTTCTTACCAATATAAAAACATTTTTTAAAAAGTATTTTATGTAATCTCTATTTCACCTTTGTAAGCAAATAAATATGTATGTATTGAAGGCTTGTGCTCAAAATTTTTTAAGACAAAAGGAGCAGCTGGCAGTAGAAAATGTTTGAGGATGTGCTGGAAATTGAGTTCGAGAAGTGATTTGAAGAAATAATTTGAGGCCTAGGATGCTCAGCTTCTCAGTTTGTTTCCGCCAGGCCTTGGGGTCATAGCAATCCAGGATTCCCCTAATCCAATTTTAGGATTCCACCTTTTCTGGGTCAGTCAGATCAGGGAAAGCTGACCCCGGCTGCGGGTTTATTTTCGGTCCTCCCTAACTCCTGTGGTGTGGCCCTTTGGTGTTTCAGCCCTGGGTGCCTTGTGATCACCCAGAGCACTGAACACCAGCTTTGCCCCAGTCCCCAGAGCAGAAGGCACTGCACAGTCTCTTCAATGCCCCCCTCTCCCTGGGCAAAAGGGCCCCCAAATGCCTGGCCTGATTTTGGTTTCTGGATTCCCATTTCTATGTTCTCCCTGATCTTGGCCCACTTATTTCTCATTATCTTACTAGTGTTTTGACACTGAGATATTTTTATTGGTTTTTAATTGTATTCAGCCAGACGGTTGGTCCCATTTACTTAGTCTACCATTACCATAAGCCCCATCAAAAAGTTTAGAGACTGCTATCTTAGACTAAGCCAGTGACATCTTCAAGTCTCTAGTCTTTCTTCACCCTCCATCTCTCCACCACTTTGCTACCAGATAAGTGTTTTTAAAACAATGCTTCCATCAAGTCATTTCCCGCTCAAAAAAATAAAATCTTCAGTGATTCTCACTGAGTGATAGTTCCGTACTGTGTCAATTTAGTTAAGCTGGAATTTCCCAGAATTTCCTGTATGGTTCTGGATCAGTGGTGGCCAACAAGAGACATTTTTGATGCTATTTGGGAGGTAGAAATGAAGCCACTGCTAATGATTTCTTTAATTATTTTACTGACTGGAGGAAGGTGCCAGGCACGTTGTTTCTCATCTGCAGCTAAGCTACCTATTTTCTTGAGGAAGGACCCAACAGAAGTTCTTCCACGTTTAGAGCTGAATGGTGGTGACCCCTCCCCTCTCCCCTAATTCACATCCACCTAGAATCTCAGAATGTGAGCTTATTTGGAAATGAAATGTTTGCAAATGTAATTAGTGACATTAAGATGAGGCCCTATGGCCATCATGCCTAAAGCAATCTACAGATTCAATGCAATCCCTATCAAAATACCAACAGCATTCTTCAAAGAACTGGAACAAATAGTTCTAAAATTCATATGGAACCACAAAAGACCCCGAATAGCCAAAGTAATCCTGAGAAGGAAGAATAAAGCAGGAGGGATGTCGCTTCCCAACTTCCAGCTCTACTACAAAGCCACAGTAATCAAGACAGTTTGGGCTGGCATAAGAACAGAGCCACAGACCAGTGGAACAGGACAGAGAGTCCAGATATTAACCCAAACATATATGGTCAATTAATATACGATAAAGGAGCCATGGACATAATGGGGAAATGACAGCCTCTTCAACAGCTGGTATTGGCAGAACTGGACAGCTACATGTAAGAGAATGAAACTGGATCACTATCTAACCCCATACACAAAAGTAAATTAGAAATGGATATTACCTGAATGTAAGTCATGAAACCATAAAACTCTTAGAAAAAAACATAGGCAAAAATCTCTTGTATATAAACATGAGCAACTTCTTCATGAACATATCTCCCCAAGCAAGGGAAACAAAAGCAAAAATGAACAAGTGGGACTATATCAAGCTGAAAAGCTTCTGTACAGCAAAGGACACCATCAATAGAACAAAAAGTCATCCTACAGTATGGGAGAATATATTCATAAATGAAAAATCCGATAAAGCATTGACATCCAAAAAATATAAAGAGCTCATGCACCTCAACAAACAAAAAGCAAATAATCCAATTAAAAAATGGGCAGAGGAGCTGAACAGACAGTTCTCCAAAGAAGAAATTCAGATGGCCAACAGACACATGCAAAGATGCTCCACATCGCTAATCATCGGAGAAATGCAAATTAAAACCACAATGAGATATCACCTCACACCAGTTAGGATGGCTACCATCCAAAAGACAAACAACAACAAATGTTGGCGAGGATGTGAAGAAAGGGGAACCCTCCTACACTGCTGGTGGGAATGTAAATTAGTTCAACCATTGTGGAAGGCAGTATGGAGGTTCCTCAGAATGCTCAAAATAGAAATACCATTTGATCCAGGAATTCCACTCCTAGGAATTTACCCTAAGAATGCAGGCACCCAGTTTGAAAAAGACATATGCACCCCTATGTTCATTGCGGTACTATTTACAATAGCCAAGAAACAGAAGCAACCTAAGTGTCCATCAGTAGATGAATGGATAAAGAAAATGTGGTACATATACACAATGGAATATTATTCAGCCATAAGAAGAAAACAAATCCTACAATTTGCAACAACATGGATGGAGCTAGAGGGTATTTTGCTCAGTGAAATAAGCCAGGCAGAGAAAGACAAGTATCAAATGATTTCACTCGTTTGTGGAGTATAAGAACAACAACAAAAAAAAAACCTGGAGGAACAAAACATCAGCAGACTCACAGAACCCAAGAATGGACTAACAGTTACCAACGGGAAAGGGACTGGGGAGGATGGGTGGGAAGGGAGGGATAAGGGGGAGAAAGGGGGCATTATGATTAGCAGACATAATGTAGAGGGGGGCACAGGGAGGGCTGTGCAACACAGAGAAGACAAGTAGTGATTCTACAGCATCTTACTAAGCTGATGGACAGTGATTGTAATGGGGTATGTTGGGGGGACTTGGTGAAAGGGGGAGTCTAGTAAACATAATGTTCCTCATGTAATTGTAGATTAATGATAAAAAAAAAAGATGAGGTCCTACTAGATCAGGGAGGGCCTTAAACCCAATGACGGGTGTTCTTATAAGAAGGCCTCTTGAAGACACAGAGGTACTGACACATAGGGACAAAGCCCATGGGGAAATGGAGGCAGAGGTTGGAGGGCAAGCCTTGCCAGACACCACAGTGGAAGTGAGGAAGGATTCTCCCCTAGAGCCTTCAGAGGCAGGGTGGCCCTGCCAGCACCTTGATTTCAGACTTGAAGCCTCCAGCGCTGTGAGACAAGACATTTGTGTCTCAAGCCACCTGGTTTGTGTCACTTTGTCATGACCAGCGTACCAAACTGACACACTCCAGCTCCAAGCAGAGCTCCTCCTCCATTTCCTCCTGCTTCTGGACTCCACAGGGGGCGGGAAGGGGTGCCACTTCTACATATCACCTTCGGCATCGAGGTGGGACCAGGGAGAGGCAGGCGTGGGTTCCAGTTAGTCTTTCTGGATAAGGGTTGCCTTCTTTGGTCCTTGTTTGCCCTGGCCTCATCCACACCCAGCTTTCCTTCCCAGCAGTCAGTATAGCAACTATAGGCTCAACACTGCACGGTGGAGACTGCCTACCACTCACACAGTTGCCTGTAATTCTTCTAACTGCCTTACTCCATAGTGCACACAGTCTGTTTCTCTGATCCAACCCTAACAGACTGCCTTCCAAATCAAGTAAAACTGAAATCAAATAAAACCAACCCTGACACCCAATTCTTTCCATCATATATTAGATATATTAGGTTATTAAGATTAATGGCTAACATGTGGAAGACCTCCTAAGTGTAGGGCACTATGCTAAGAAAGCTCTTTGTATGTCTCATTAAATTTTCAGAACAACCCTATAAAGAAGGTATTATTATATGCCTATTTTATGCTTAAAAATATTAGTGTTTACAAATGTAACAGGGGCTTAAACTCTTAAAAGGAGATGAAAAAATTCAAGTCATAATTCATACCCAGAGTCTGACTACAGAGCAGGAGTTTTCAACTCCTGTTTCAATTACATCTCAACTCCAAATTCAGTAGAACTGAAAAGAATTGTGTTTTTTCCAGGGAATCTTTGGGATCCTAAACCTCTCCGACATAGACACAAAGTGTATTTACTGACTTCAAGACTTTGCTCCTGAGTTTTCCCTTTATTTCCCCCTTTTCCCAAGCCACCCTCTGTTTTGTGGTACAGCAGAGACAAATTTTTCTGTTAAGTCTGACTTACCTGGGTTTGAATGTCAGTTCTATCCATTACCTACTCTCAAATTGTTTAGATCTCTAAGTCTGATCTCATCTGTACATATCTTGTGTTATACATGTAAAATATTACTTAATATAATCACATGTGAATGTCTGGTTCTCCCTGCTAGACTATGGCTCTTCAACTTTTAAAAACTGTAACTCACAATAAGACTATAGTTTGCATTAAGACTTGATTCACACATGCACACACACACGTACACACACACTCATACCATACCCATAAATGTGGATAACTGAAACCGGTTTCATGAGTAATGCTTGCTTACTTGTAGTAAGTACACAGTAATATCTTCTATTCTATTTTATTTTATTCCTTAAGGTGCTGGTCACAACTCACTAAATTGATTTCATGAAGCACAGATGGGTCAATGTTGAAAAATGCTGAGTCAAACTGGGTTCTTTTACATAAGGGAGCATATTTTATTTATTTTTGTATTGCTATTGGCAAGCACAGTGCCTGGTACAAAGTATATAAACATTTGACAAATTCTTGTGATATGACTGGGTTTTCTTTGAGGGCAGCTATCTTATCTTTGCTACCTTGTATCCACCCCACATTGGCATAATTCTTCACACAATATTTGGGAATCAAATGCCTATTGTTAGGCTTTAGAGACCAAACATTTGGATCAATAAACAGTTGACAAGCACCTACTATATGGCAATACATAAATGTTAAATTCATAGCTCCTTAATTACCTTAAAAGCGGTGTGGGGGTTGCTGGGGCTAACAAGGAATAATTGCCTGAGAAATTGAAAAATGGAGTAAGGCATGGAGGCCAACATGTCATCGTTATTAACAAAGATGAGGTCACAGAACACATAGTAACATGAGAGCCGGTCAGGCCTATTATTTAAACCCTAACTTGAGGTAATCCTGAACGGGGGTGGTTCATAGGCTCTGCTGAGGCCTATGCAGATCTGAGGCATGAAGCAGCTCACACCCAGGAGGAATGTGGGAGGAGCCAAACTCAGCAAAACCAGTTTATTTTTTCTAAATACACCAATTAGGTAAGTCACTCTGCCTGGACCAGTGACAGAGGGAATAAAAGCATAGAGAGACCAGACATATTATTACCAACTGAGCTTCCTCCCTTATGGAAGGAAATTAGGGGAGGGGTGAGTGTTCCCTTCTAAGAATCAGATTTGGGGAACAAGTTATATGTATGCATTTCACATATACAGATGCATATTATTCAGTATTTAACATATGTATAGGCCTATGTAAATACTATAGTTTACATATGTACATACAAATATGGTGTGTATTTATATATACATATGCATATATGTAAAATACCAAATAATATGCATGTAAATATATTAAATACTAAATAATAATATAAAACAATCCAAGGAATAGCACAAGATAGGTACCTAATTAACTTCTAAATACACTTTGCACTAGTGTTTCTCCAAACTGACTTCATCAAAACCTGGAGGTTTTTGTTGCAATTAAATAATTGCAGATCCTCTATAACTCCCCCCAACCCTGCTCCCGGATCCCAACCTTCAATATGTCTGGCATTAAAGCTGGGAATCTGTTTTTAAAGCTCCCTGGGTAATTCCAATGTACAAGTAAAGCTGAGAACCATTGGCTTGGAGGAGCTATACAGAGAAGGTGAACAGGAATCTGGGGGTTCTTACTGAGGAAGAAATTGGATGGACTGCAGGATAAGTAGGATTGAGGTGGTCAGAAAGGAAGGAGCAGGGCATTTCTACACAGGGATGAAAACAATACGGACTCCAGAAGTAACTGTGGCTTAAGAGCAACCTCAAGACCTTACTCTTGAAAACCCTTACAGAGTTCATCTTCGGAAAAATGATCTATGTTAATAGAGCAAATCATAAGACAAATGGCAGCGTGGGTTAATGGAAAAGATCTCAAACTTTTCAGTATTAGGAGACTTTTGTTTCTGGCTGTGTGACTTTGCCCTCATCACAACCTCTTTCACCCGGATATTTAAGGATTGTTTGTAAAGATAGGAGTTCCTAAAGCATTGTGGGGAGATGGTTGCACAATCTTGCCTATTTCAGAAAATGGCACTGCCATTCATCTAGCTTAAGCTACAAACCTGGGAGTCATTTTTTTCTTTTCCTCACCTATCTTCACATCTAAATTTATTAGCTAATCCTGATGATTCTAATATTTATCCCAAATCTGTCCACTTTTCACTGATTGTATTGATTACTACCCTAATCCAAGACATCATCTTTTACTTGGATTACTCCAGAGTTTTGGATAGGACAGACCTGGGGTGGGGCCTGGGAACCTGCATTTTTAACAAGTTCCCAGGTGATGCTGACGCTGCCGGTCCAGAAACCATTCTTTGAGAACCACTGCTTTAGAGCAATGATTAACTATGGGTGCATATGAGAATCACTTAAGAGCCTTCAAAAACTACTGTGCGTTTGACTGACTTCTAGAGATTCTGACTCCTTTGGTCTGGCCATTTGTAATTTTAAAAAATTCCTAGGTGATTTGAAATGTGCATCCAGGTTTGAAAAATACTACCAAGGCTTAGAGAAATGGCTAAGTTGTTCACTTCTTGTGGCTTTTGCACTCCTGTTAGGTGGTACAGTCTTCCCATTAGGTGGATCCTTCTTGTTATTCAGGCCTCAGACAGAAAGTCACTTTCTCAGGTAGGCCTTCCCTGATCACTCCAGTCCAGAATAATCTTATCACATTGTCCTTCTTTTTTCACTATAGGAATTAGCTGTTCATGAGATTTCTCTATTTATGCTTATTAACTGTGTCTTCCAAGCATAATCATGTTGAGTATAAACACGGCTGTCTTGTTCACTGCTGTGTCCCCAGCACTTAGAACAGTGCCTGGTATCTATTAGGTATTTAATATACGTGAATGAAAGAGAAGATAAAAGCCTTTAAATCCTTCCAGTTCTTCTGTGTTCAACTGTTAAACTGGATTTTTTAATAAAATGTGTTTTATTTATGCAAAAAGAACTGACCCATCTATGAAAAAAAAAAATCAATGCATTTTTTTTTTTGGTAAATATATCACAATTGCACCGGATTCATTCTCTAAGAACCCTGAATTAAATTTGCAAAATCATGGTCCCTTAATGTATTTTCAAATACAGTATTTGCTCATAATACTGCTGTTTGGGGAATATAGCTCATAGAGTGGGGCAGCTGGGTATGGCAAAAATATATTTATTAAGTCAAAGGACTGTTGCTCAGATATTGTTTCCTTGTTTTTGGAGACAGAAGAAAGGAATTTGTAGAACGTAAAAGTACTGCAAGGAGCAAACAAGTCACAGGAAAACATAAAGGCTACATCTGGTTCCTTCGAAAAGAGAGCTATGCATTTCTCTTCTCTTCTGGAGGCACCTCTGCAATGAAAAATGTAATCTGGTGGAATTGAGTAGTTTTAATTTCAGGTAGAGATAAAGTACTTGAGATTATTACAGTGTCTTGTTTTACAAGTGCTGCAAAATTTGCAACTGTAGGTCATCTGTCGCTTCGTCTCAAGGGAGCAACTTATCTGAATTTAAAACTCAGGTGAATTAGGGCAAACAGAAGTCCTTAAGTCCCTCGGGGACCATTTCTGGAATACACTACCTACGAAAACGTACAGAACAACATCGGTGTCAGAGGAAAAAGTGAGATTCCGTGCCTGCGGCCGGTCTTTGGCACGGATGCGGTATTTCCTCAAAGTCCCAAGTATTCATCCACAGTTCCCAGCAACGGGGCTTGGTTCAACCCTGTTGATAACCCTGCCTGATAAACTACAACCAGTTTACCAGGCAGCCGCCTCCCCTTTGTTCTCTTTTCGTCGATCATGTCTTTAAACAAAACGACTTTGTATGTGGAATAACGGTTAAAATCACTCTGCGCAGCATACTAAGCCGCAGCAGAGAGACAGGTTGTGGCTTGAGAAAGACCAAGGCAGCAGGGTCGAGTGGGAGGGGGAAACCCAGCGGCTGGGTCGCGATGCATTCTGGGAGTTGCAGTCCCCTCCCGGCGGCCTCGACGAGCCTCCACCGGGCTCTGCACCCCATTTCCCAGCGGCCTCCGCGCCGCGGAGGAGGCGAGCGGTGGGGGTGATCGGAGATGAGCTGCCGCAGGGGTTGGAGGTCTGGGGCCACGGAGCCGCCGCAGGAAGCCGGTATCTGCGGCTCCCCGGGGCCGAGGGCTCCTAGGGCGGACGGCGACCAGGGCCGGGTGGCCGCCGCGTGTGCCTGAGCTCGCCCCTCTCCCGTTCGCGGGCGCGCTGCGGCCGCCATGGAAGCACATCCGGCTGCTGCTGGGGTCTCCGGACGCTGTGTCCCCGGCTCCCCGGAACGATGAGGGGGTAGGGGCGTTCCGCGTCCCGCCTCCTGCCCGCGCTCGTCGGCCGGGGAGGAAGGGGGTTTCGGTCGCGCCGGCCCGCCGCGGTGCCCGCCCCGCGCCGCCCCGCCCCCTGGGGGCGCTGCCGAGGGGCGCCCACTGCCCATGCCGCCCCGGCGCCGTGCCCGCCGCTGAAGCCCAGGACGCCTGCCCGCGCCCGCCGGCCCGCTGCTCCGAGCCGTCCGCTCTCCAGCCTCCAAGATGTGGCACAACGTCGGGCTGACTCTGCTAGTGTTCGTGGCCACTCTGCTGATCGTCCTGCTGCTGATGGTGTGCGGTGAGTGGGGCACTCGCCCTGGGGCAGTTACACCCCGCGGCACACACGCCGCCTCGACTCGTGTTGGTGAATTGTTTGTTTTGTATTCTTTTTAAAAGCGTAGATGGACAAGTGTCTTAAACTCATCTGTTGTCCACTTGCCTCTCAGGAGTGAGCTCAGAGGAGATGTACCCTTGACCCTTGACAGGCCTCCTGGCATCCTGGAGAAAGAACAGGATCCAGGGCTGGGCATCTTGATTCGGGGTTAAACCAGATATATTGCTTCACCGGTAGCGTCTGCTCTTGATTGCCATTCTTACCACAGTCTGCCCAGATTTTAACCTTGGCCTGTATTCGAAGGTGAAGTGATTGGTTACTCCTTTTTCTTTTTTACAGGTTCTGACCCTAATGATAACGAGAAGTTTCACTACCTCCATTTGATCGGGGATAGGGACAGAGCTGGATTTACAGCACACGTGAAATCCTCTTGTTTATTTCTAGTTCAGCCTTACACTTCATTCCGAACAGAAATGTTGGGAGTAGGCAGAACCTAAAAACACCGGCTTGTATTAAACTTGTAATGTCAGGTCACCTAACTCTTAGTTCTGTAGTAGTGGTGCTATTTTGTTTGCTGTGAGTTTTTTCCTTCTTGGAATGGGAAGACATAAAACTTCTCAAGGCCATATTAGATCTTTTTGATTTCTTTATTTACAATAACTGATATCTGCAGATCTCAGCAAAGTGGGGAATAATTGAGAAAAGTTGGGCAGTATTTGGAACCAAATGTCGGTTTATTTTTTCGTAATTACGGTATTCAAGTTTGGGTTCAGGTTGATGCAATAATTGGTCAGAATTCATAATAAATACTACAAGGCTTATTCATTACATGATTAATGTAGTAAATGCTCAGTATCAGACATGTTTGGAGAATGTGATTGCACTTCTACTTATGCATATGTAGATATTTGTATTTATATATCTGTATGTATATTTTTAATTTTCTTGCTTTACTAAGGCACAACTGGAGTTAAAGCTTCTAATTTACAGCCGTTCTCTTACTGATGGTAAAACAATTGAAAAGCCTTTCTCAATTTCCTGCTTGTGATGTAAGGATTTGGGGCTAATTGTAGATGTTTAAGATTCTTGAAGAAAGGAAACCAGATCTCTGTGATTTGTTTGGATGTGAGGAAGGAGGAAAGCATATGTTTCCTTTTCTGATTTGAAGATGCAGGATACCTGGAGATGAGGTTGTGACATATAGACCATACACCTTGGATAAGATATTTGCCAGACTTCTCCCTGGGGCATCAAAATTCCTAATTATTACACACATCAGACTTGCTCTCTCAACTACCAGTAGCTACTTGATTTTAATCTTAATCATTTTTTCTAAAAGTGCCCTGCCTGTGGTTTCAGAAAACATGGAATGAGAGCTGAGGTGTCGTCGTAAAACAACACCTTATTTTGACTGGAATGGTCAAGAACTAAGAGCTCTATGAAGAAGTAATCCGAGCACACTTTGTTGGGAGAGCTAATGATGGGGTAGCTTCATGTTTTGACTAGGATGGGCCTGGGGCTTGAAGATAGGAGGGAGGGAACCCCCTAGATTTGAGAGAGAAACTAGGGCATTGTGTTAATTTACTGGACCTGCCATAATAAAATACAACAGGCGTGAAACAACAGAAATTTATTTTCTCACAGTTCTGGAGGCAAGAAATCTGATATCAAAGTGTCAGCAGTATGATTTCTTCCAAGGCCTCTCCTTGGCTTGTAGGTGGCCATCTTCTTCCTGTGTCTTCACATGGTCTTCCCTCTGTGGTGTCTGTGTCCTCATCTCCTCCTCTTACAAGGACCCCCGTCATATTGGATTAGGACCTCGTCCTTATGAATTCATTTAGCCTTCATTAACTCTTTAAAGTCTGTATGTCCAAATGCAGTCACATTGGGAATTTGAAATCTGTGACACAGGTCTGCCCCAAGAAACCCAGCCTAGTTTATTTTAGAACTCCGACCAGCTCTTTCACATAGTCAAGTTTCATTTTCAAATTTCAGGTTTCTAGGAAGGTTTTCCTTCTCCTGTTCTGTTGGTTGTGCCTACTTTCTTGCCTCTGATGCATTCTAAAATGTTTTCCACTCCCACCATTCATGAAGCAGCCTTTGTCAAGGTCAGTAATGGATGGATGTTCTCCATATTGCCAAGTCCTCGGTCACCTGTTGTCTTAATTGTACTTAACCTCTTGTACTCATTCTGTGCAGGTGAGTATTCCTTCAACGGAGCATTTCTTTTGGCTTTTGTGCACTGTACTTTCATGGTGTTCTTCCAACTATAGTGATTAATAAACTTTTCCTGGCTTTTCCTTCCCTAGAATTTCTTCCTTGATCACCATCTACAATAGAAAATAAATGTTAAATTATAACCAGTACATTCTTAAGTATATAAATTACATATATCAGTTTATATATACATATAATAATAATAATACACTTCTCATCTCTCTTATTTCTGAAATAAAAATTTTAAGTACTGCCTTGTTCTTCATGAGATACGTGTTATTTTCTATTATATTTCTATAATATGATACAAATACATATAGTTCTACTTTATCTTTCCTTCTGTTCTCTCTCTGGTATCTTAGCAGACCTAGAAATTTAAATATTAACTGTAACTGACTTAAACTGATATCTCCAGCTCTTGCTTCTCTCCTGCACCCCAGGCTTCTGCATCTGTTTTTTTTTTTCTTGATAAATAAGCATCTCAAACTTAGTACATCTAAAACAGAACTCTTGGTTTCTACCACTTGTTTCCTCCCTTCCCCTCTTCCCATCTCAGATGTTCCCAGCAGCCAAGGACATGGATGTCATCCTTGGTTTCAACCTTTCCTTTACTCCCCACCCCTCTCCCTTTCTAGCTATTAACTCCATTTGGAAGTCTGTTCAGTTTTATCCCTTAAAAAATCTGAAATATGTTCTCTTCTCCATGTTTCTCAGCACCACCATCACCATCGTCATCTTCGGCTTGCCTTAGTTTCCTAACTAGTGTTTTCCACCCTGTCTTTTTTATTTTATTTTATTTTATTTTGGTATCATTAATGTACAATTACATGAGCAACATTATGATTACTAGACTCCCCCCATTATCAAGTCCCCCCACATACCCCATTATAGTCTCTGTCCATCAGCGTAGTAAGATGCTATAGAGTCACTACTTGTCTTCTCTGTGTTGTACTGCCCTCCCCGTGTCCCACCCTGTCTTTTTATAATATACTTTTCACATACTAGTTAGACTCTTATTAAGGCAGTGCTTTCATGAAAGTTTTTAATGAAAGAAAGTTTCAAAAGTCAGTAGTACTAAAAGACATTAAAAAGTTCCCTTCAACCTTCAATTTCACTGCTTCTGCCAGTTATTTACTTCCATATTCCTAAATTATTTATTCATAGCTTTTTCTTGATTTTGCAGTTTTAGACATAACTTATTAACCATGATAGAGTCTCCATTTCTTTCCTTGCGTGTCATTAATAATGACAACTTTTGACTAATTTGAGAGTCAAGATTTGTAATTCAATTGTATAAATAGTCCCTGCTGGTCAAATAGTATAATAAGACTACAATTCTTTCTTATGTGGTTTTCCATTTTACTTAAAGTTCATAATTGCATTTTTAATTTACCTAGTATTACTTTTTTGTATGTACACATTGCTATTCCTCTCCCAGCCTCTGTTTCATCTCTTACACACACCCACTGATAGTATGTCCTATATATTTAAAGGAATGGTTCCTCTCATTTCCAGATCCCCTGCCTCCCCAATTCTTCTACCCAGTCCCAGAGACCCCTTACCTTCTCAACAGCTTTCATTCTCATCCTATCCTTAACTTTCTCTGCTGCAAACCCAGTTTTCTGGATCTCATATTGTGTAATTAATCTTAGTTAACACTTGTGTTTTGCAGGAGCACATTTTCTCGTAACTTCCTATGAAAGAATGCATGGGAAGTACTTGTTTGAGCTAATGCATGCCTGCGTGTCTTTTTATTTATTTTACTTTATACCTTTGTATTTGATCATCTGAATAGATGTCAGGTTGCATATAATTTTCATCTAGAATTTAAAAATTATTACTCCATTGATTATTAACTTCCTAGCCCTGATTTTGAGAAATCTAATGCTTTTTGTTTCTTTGTCCTTACATGTGATTTGGTTTCTCTTTCTAGATGCTTTCTGAATAGTCTTAAAAAAATCATTGTTATTCTGAATTGTCATAACAGTATGCCTTGGTATGTTTCTTTCATTGCTCTGGGCCCTTTGGATTCAGATTTGTTTTGGGAAAAATTTTCTAAGGAGTCTGATAATTTTCTGCCCTCCATATTCTTCATTCTTTCTGAAACTTCTGTTAGTCTGATGTTGGCCTCATGGACTGATTTTTTTATTTGATCTTATCTACTACTTTCTGTCTTCCTCATTTCTCTACTGGGAAACGTGTTTGTTGGGTTTTCTATCTCTTAGGTTTTTATTTTAGCTATCCAATTTCTAATTGCAGAGCTTCTTCTTTGTGTCTGATTATTTTTCTTCCGGACGTGTTCTGTTTGTGTAGTAATATCTTTTTGCTTGCTTGCTTTGCACTCCTTTTGTGATTGGAGATTGTCTGCAAATGTCTGGTGATCTGTTCTATAATCATATTTAAGGGTCAGGTAGTAAAAGCTGGTGATAAATTCAGATGTCAGCTCTGGGCTCACCGCAAGGTGGTGGGGCAGTAAGTTGGCTTCTTCTCTAGTGGATCCCCAGTTATTAGTATCTGGAGGTTTACTCTCAGAGTAGTCCGTCTCTCCGGAGAAGAATTGTCTCATATTTTTTGCTTAGGTATTAAAAACTCAGCTGCCTGCATGCCAATACTGTAAACAGACTATCAGCCAAACCTTTTTTTCTTCCCTACTGCTCCCTCTCTTCCCATCCCAAGTCCTGATTTTTTCCTATGATTCTTGATTGAATTTTGACTCTAGTTGGTATCCCCCTTCCTGCCATCCAGATTTTTGAGGTCCTTATCTCTGCTAGATCAGTTGTTACTCTTAAAAATGTCAGCCCTTGCTTAAAGCCTATCCTATAATGGCTCCCCATTTCTCTTGGAATACAATCCAGATTTCTTACTGGGGCCTGCAAGAATCTACGTGATGTAGCCGCCTGCCTCTCTACCCACCTCCTCCACCTCCCTCCCTAGTGTTCCACTAGGAGGCCAACTCTCCTCAGGGCCTTTGCCCTTTGCCTGACTTCATTTGGCTCTCCTTGTGGTAGGGTCCTCTTCACTCAGGCTTCACATCAGCTGTTGTCCCCGAGAGCCCTGCCCTGCCCTCCTAGGGTAGCCCATCCAGTCACTGTTTATCTCTTTGACCCTTAATTTCCAGAGCAGTGAGCTCTGTCTGAAATGAGCTGTTTCATGTGTTTGTTTCCCCTGATTAGAGTGCAGGCTCCATGAAGGCAGGGACTTTGTTTGGCTTGTTCACTGCTCTATCCCTGGATTCTTAAGTAGTGCCTGGAGTGTAGTAGGACCTCAGTATATTTGAAGAAGGAATGAAGAAAGATTCCTCAAGATAAATTATTAAACTCCCACTACAAGTAAGTCTTAGGTGTGGCACTGTGAAAATTAATTTAGGGAAACCTCCCTAACATGGTGTTGGGAGGCCTGCTGGGGAAGCTCTCACCCACCACTCCTTCTAAACCTCGGACCTCATCAGAAGAGGTGGCGACTGTACTGCTTTAGGTGGGTTAGGAGGTTTCCGCCTTCCACCTCCCCGCTAGAGCCCTGTCAATGGGAGACTCTCACGGTGCAGCCAGTGAGAAGCCACCACACTTGGGACTCCACTTTCCTCCAGTGGACTCTTGCTCAGAATAGCCCTCCCAACTCAGCGCCTTCCTCTGTAAAAAAGTTCCTCTCCTTTGTTCTCCAAACATGCCCATGGTTCTGCAGTACCTGGCTTGTCCCAGATTATCATTCTCTGCTTTGCCCAAATAAACCACTTTTTGCTGGTAAAATAACTGACTTTTATATTTAAGATTAACAGTACAAACCAGGGCTCTCTCGATATATAGCCCTTATATTTCTCAGTAGAACACACTTAGTGAGCTCTTATGTCCAGGGGCCATGGTGGAGGTCATGGGTGCCCAAAAATTAAAGCATAGTCCCTGCTCTTGAGGGTCTTCTACGCCAGAACTGAAGACATTCACAAGGTAATTCCAGTAAAACCTAGGCTTCTGAGCTCCAGTTTTACAAACATGGTTCTACTCCTTTTCCTGTTTTTTCATAGGGCTCAGAATCTTTACCCAAAACAACTCCTTGTTTTCAGTTTATGCACAAAACTGTAGGCATTTTTTTACCTTCCTCATTCATTCCCAGTCATTGAGCCATATGTCATCCACCCACTCATCCACTAGATACTTGAGCATCTCTTGTAAGTATGGGTGTTCTGAGATACAAAGATAACTAAAACCTGGTTCTACCACTGAATCACAAGTTCAGGAAGATGATAAAGTCTGGTCATTGCTTTCAACAACAAATTGCAAGAGTCTTAAGAAAAGGTATGTAATGTAGGTTCACTGTCCTTTTACATGAAATTCATCAACTTGAGAGTGTATATCCATTCCCTGTTACCACCTTCCTTTCAAGTGGATACAAGTGTTTTCCTTGACCTTGACCTTTGCCCAGGTCTCCAAGAATAGTCAGCAAGTGCTGAGTTCATCTCTGTGGGATAATAAAAATGTTTTTGATCTTTGGTTTCTGGCACTGGGCTCCCTAAGCTCCTGGAATCCTGGATCAGGGAGGTGCTAGAAGCCCTTTTGTTTTTCATAGCAAGCCCGGGGACCACACCTGTGTTTTGGCTGGGAGGGGGCTGCCTAGATAATTTCAGGATAGGGGCTGGTCATACAAAGACCAAACATGCTTAGTGGGTGGGAAGTTTCAGCTCTACCCCCTGACCACCTGGGGAGGGGTTGGGGATTGGGTTATAAAAACTATGGAACTAAGAATATAGTGAGCATTTCAAACTTACGATATCTAAAGTCACTCTTGGGCTTTTCTTGCAACTTCTCCATCTCAGTAAAATGGCAACACTGTCATTCTAGTTGTCAGCGAGGCGTCGCCAACCTATGATACCAGCCTTCCACACATGCCCTCTTTCCACTTACGTTGCTTTAGATTTTCCTGTCATTCTTCATCATCATTGGACAAGGATGTTGCAGTAGGGATGGTATTTGTAACATAGTAAGTGCTTGAGGAATATTTAAATGAGTGAATAAATGAATGAATTTTCAGCCCTTAAAGAATTGGGTAGGATGAGGTTATAGATGGGGCAAGAGGCATTGGGGCTGTGGCACTTTGTTCACATTACCTGCGAGTTTATGCTTTCTTATAGGCAATGAGGAGCTGTCTAAGTTTTTAGTGGGAACTTAGAATTTCACTTGAGCTACAGTGTGTGTAGAGTGGAAGGCTAGAAGCAAGGGAACCAGTTAGCAGGTTAGCGTTAGGAGTTGGTGAAAGTTTGAAGTAAACGGCAACGGTAGGGGCTGGAGCCTTGGTCTTCTGATTGTAATGTGATGGAGTAACAGTCATGCCACCTCCATCCACTCGGCCTACCTCTGTGTCTGAAGAGCATGTGAGATTTGAGATCTTTAGGTCCCCGGAAAATACCAATGTGGGTCTGTATGAGGAGAGAGAAGGAGTTATTTGTCTAGTATGCAGACCATCCCTTCTCCAGAGGCTAGCTTGGTTGTGCCCCCGTTCAACCTGGCTCAGCAGACCCTGGAGAGACTGAAATTTGTAGGTCTTGTCTAGTACCCAGTTCCAGGTTCCTGCTGTGACTGACAAGGTCAGGGAGTTAGTGAACAGAGTGGGACTTTGGCTGATCTAGCTGACCAGCACTGTCACTTATTAGCTGTGCGACTTGAGCAGTGCGTCAGCCTCCCTTATTTTAGGCAGTAGAGGACTTTGCAGTAGAATCTGGGAATGTTGAAGATTGACTCTCTTTCTGCTTCTCTCGCTCATTCTGAGGTACAGGTGAACAAATATGAATTACTTAATAGGTGAACAAATATGAATTACTTAATGTCTGAAAAGCAGATTTTTCAAAGATTAAATCCTGTTTTAGAAGTTTAAACTATCTTTAATATGGTTTTACTTGTGAGAAATATACATTTCACAGGTACTATAGAATAAGATAAAATGTGTTGATCACAGAAAAGTGTGAACAGAAAGTATACAATTTAATGAGTGTTAGCAATTGTGTGCAGTATTGTGACCACCACCACAATCAGAATACAGAACACTTCTTCACTCTAGAAAGTTCCTTTATGTCCTTTTGTAGTCAGTCCTTAAGCCCCTGCAGCAACTGCACTGCTTTCCATAGCCATAATTTTGCCTTTTCTAGAATTTGATATAAATGGAATTATAGAGTGTGCCTTTTTGTGTTTGACTTCATGCACTTAGCATGATGCTTTTGAAATCCATCTGTGGTGTTTTGTGTATCAGTAACTTACTCTTTTTATCGATGAATAATACTCCATTGTATGGATATACTATAATTTATCCATTTATTTATTGATAGGTGTTAGGGTTGTTTCAGCTTTTGGCTATTACAAGTATCATTACTATTGTTAACATTCAATTATACGTCTTGGTGAGAACATGTTTTCATTTCATTTGGGTAACTTTATAAGAAACTGCCAAATATTTTGCATTACCAGCAGCCATGTAATCAACTGTCTGTTTAGATTTTTTGCCTACTTAAAAAAATTGTATTGTCTTAAAAATAAAAACCATACACACACACATTTAATGAAATAAATTTCTTTCCAGATACTGCTTTTGATTTTTAAAAAAATTTCATTCAATTCTAACTATTTTCTAGTTTTATTCGTGCTTTCTCTTTTGGATCATGGATTGTTTAGAAATATATCATTTAAATTCTGACTATTTGGTTTTTTCCCCCTGTATATCATTTTGTTACCAATTTCTAGTTTAATTTTGTTAGGGTCAGAAAATGTATTTTGCATAATAAAATTTAAGAGGATTTACTCTTCATGAGACTAATTAATGATCTATTTTGGATAATGTTCATTATATACTTGAAAAGAATAATTACTTTGCCTTAGTGAGTGGAATGTTCTTTACATGTCAGGCCAATAAGGTTGTTCAGTATCTTTGTGAAAGGACACCCAGCAAGTCTTTACATTTATCAGCAAGTATATTACATAGTGGGTATCTTTAGAGCTCTGAAATGTTAATTGGTGAAAGTCATTAAACCCTTAAATTCATGGGTAGTCTTTTGTGTGCAAGGGTGGACAGGATGGAGGTTGGTTCATTTATTTTGGATGTCTACTCTGTGCCAGGTACTGTTTCAAGACTTAGAAGACTCAGTGAAAAACATTGATAAACTAAGTATTTCCTTTCCATATATATTTCCTTTCCTTAAGAAACTTGTATTTTGGGGGCATGACAGACAATTAGTAAATACAGGGAAGGTCAGAAGTGCTGATCATGGAGTGCTAAAGCAGTCACCCAAGACAGTATTATACTCAAGAGACAGTATGATAGAAAGATGTAAACACTGTGTACTGATGATGTTAACATTCTCAGCCTTGAGTTTATGGAGGTTACCCTGGAGGGGAAGAGACTGGGGACTAGGAGATAGCACAATGGCTAACATGTGTTGAGTGTTTGCTATGTGCCAGGCATCTCTTTTAGCATTTTACCTGTACTGTTTTTATTACTACATTGACTCTTCAAGAGTGGGTGTTGTTATTTCCATTTTGTAGAAGAGGAAACTGAGGAACATAGAGGCTAACTTGCCCAAGTTGCAGGTAAATTATTGAGGATTCATGGCCAAGCAGTGTGGCTCCAACATGCATCTGAAATATATGAGATGGTGGTGATTTAGTTGACAGATAATAAGGATTTGAACTAGGATACAGAATGGTACTGGGAATGTGGAGAAGAAAACAGATGGAAGAGGGCTATTAAGGTAGAATTTGTACATTGTGGTAAAGTACAGGAGAAGTATGGTCAGAAAATGTATTTTATATAATAAAACTTAAGAGGGTTTACTTTTGGTTTACTCTTAATGAGACTAATTAATGATCTATCTTGGTGAATGCTCTTTATATATTTGAAAAGAATAATCGTGCTGAAAAAGGAACTCTTTCACATCAGAGATGGGGAGAGGACACAATACCCATCACAGAAATATGAAGGTCAGGAAAGAGCTGTTGGATGTCTTAAGAAAGGTGTCTTCAGGTCAACTGGGTAGAGATTCCTTCCTGGGGCTCAAGAAAGGCAGAAGATAGGGATGAAAAATTTAATCATTAGTGTGGATAAAATGGCAGTATTTCCAGAATCTCTCTCCTGGCCTTAGTGCATCTCCATATCAATAGGTGTTTCCAAGGGGTGGAGAGAAGTAGTCCATCTCCATGTCAATAGGTGATTACGAGGATGGGGAGAGCAAGGGCATATCTGGACCAGAGAGGTTTGGTGGGGTCACTTTTTGCATCTGGGTCACGATAGACATGGGTGAGCAGAAGTGGATGACAATTTGTAAGCAATAGATTGGGTTTTCCCACTTGACTTCTCCCTTTGACTGATTTTGGCTTCAAAGGTAATTTGCTCTGAGCTGGGAACATATTTTCCCCCTAAAGTTACAATTCATAATATATGGACCCATGGGAATATTGTGCTTGCCAAAGAGAAAAGAAAATAGAGAAGAGGAAATGTCCTAAAAGCAATGTTAAAACTGTCTTATATTTATCAAATACAGGACTTTTGGATGTGGAGGTCTTATGGCTCAACATTATGTTGCTTCAGTGATGGTATATTTCCAGGAGCTTGTCTTCTGGTGTTGCCCAGTTCATTATAGAAGGGGTGTGCATTGTAGTAGGAAGAGCATGGCTCTGTTTTTACTTAGCCTACATCTGAGTTCTTGGACGTACTATTTTAGAAGTGAGCCTTAGCTGCCTTCAGGGTAACATGAAAATAAGGTAGTAGGATTGAAAATGAAGAAGAGCTTTGTACAGCTGAGACTGGTATAGAGCCAGTTAGTTAACCACTTAGATGCCATCCTGAAGGTGACATTGTGTAACTCCACTGGAATGATTCCACAAAGATAGAATTTGTGGTTATACTGTACCTGGGCTTTTGGCCTAAAAAGATCTTGGGTAGTAAAATTAAATTTGAATTCCCAAATTAGTGTTTTATGTTGTAGCCATACTTTCACCATGAAAATCAGACATTTGATACACTTTTTAAATTAATTGCTCTATTTTGCCTAGCTGGCCTTCTTCAGTGACTTTGAGTCACTTTGAGCTTTTCTTTTCTTATCTAGAAACTGGGAATGATTCCTAGGCTAATTAGTGCTGAGGGCTATTGAGAAGGTTAAAATGAGATGTTGAAATGTACTTTGTGAACTGAGGACTCCATAATTGCAACTGTTAACAAAACAAAATTCATCCACGTAAATTTGAAGATCTAATTTGCTTTATTAAATGATTCATGAATCAAGTAGAATCCCCTCTAGCAAGCAGAGAGATTTGTACAAAATGGAGGGTTTTTATAGATAGAAGGGTGGGGCAAAAAAACTGCTCAGGAATTGTTTCAGGCAAGGTCACCCTCAGGGGGATCAGGGAGTGTTACGCAGATCACCTCACTGGGGATCAGGAAGTTCCAGACTGAATGGGTTTAAAATTCCACCCTCCGGAGAATCTGAAACTGCAGTTAGGTTAGGCATTAAGCCTAGTGTGCTGACCCCAGGTTGGGCCTGTGTTTTTAACACAGCTATACCCTGGGTTTGTGGTGTGGTGTTGGTGATGGTTCACTCACTCAAGGCTTCTTGCACAGAAAAGAAGTGTACAGTGTGTTTCATGAGATTTGACCTTTGAACTAACAGTTGATTGGCATACCCAGGTGAGGGCTCCTTGCTTATCCCAGAATACACACCCGCCTTTGCCAGCTAGTTTTTCTGATATACAGTGCTTATCAGTGTGAGACTGGAGCAAGGCACAGACCTTCCTTTTCAACTATGGAAAGCTGCAGTACTCTTTTTAACAGTCAGTATACATTTCCATTTACAAGCACATAGAATTGTAGACAATTTTCTCCCCTTTCACCCTGTAAGTCTGGGGAGAGGAAATCCAGGGGCAAAATACCTCTAAAAACCAAAAGCAGTCAAAGGGAGAAATAAAGTTTAAAACTTGTTTATGGCTTACAAACTGCAGTCCAGGGCCCTCTTTCTCCTCTGCTGTGGACTAAGGAAGCAAGTAAGCAAACCAGCCCCTCCCTTTAAACTCTCAAGTTCAGACACACCCTCGGTTGCCCAGGTAATTACCCAGTGATATGGAGATGAACTTCTCTCCACCACTGAGGATATGCAAATGTACTAAAGCCAGGTGAGATACTCTGGAAATGTTACAATTTTACCCACAGGCCACCCCTCCAGAAATCTTGCCTTACAATCTACTCATCCCCTTATTCCACAATGGTCCCTGGGTGAGAAAACTGGAGCATTGTGACCAGACTAATGATATAACAAGAACAACAGCATAAAATCATGACAATCCTCAAACCAGAGGATTCAGCAAGGTTCAAAACAAAGCCTTGTGCAGATTAATTCCATAGCCCGTCCATTCCATAGGCAGGCAGTAGCTGAGGGTTCAGAGCAATCATCACATGGCAGCTGCAGCCAGGGGGCACATTCAGGCCACAAGGACTGTAGGAGAAAATAACCTTAGGGGCAATAAGATACATGTTTTAATAACACCAGTGTAGGCAAATCTTGTCCCTCAGGTAGGATACATGCAAGAGAGTGGTCTTGTGATAAAACAGTGGCAGGAATGGGATCTCATCCTGGTCTAGTGTACCAGACTTTCACCCCCATCCCTGTGGGAGTTACAGATGGGTCAATATATAGGGGAGGTACATGCACTGGCCATAAAGATAAAACAAAACTCCATAAGATGCTCTTACCTCCTGGACGTTTTGGGTACACTACTGTGACCTTTGGGGGCCATTCAGCTGTTACTCCAGGAATACACACGAGGCCAGCTTCCAGGCCTTTCCCCCAAGATGCCAGAAGGGCCAGCCATCGCTGGTCCATGTGTTGAAATGTCCAGGGCCAGGTCCCTTCAACAGTGTCTCCAGGGCTTAATGCAGTAGGGGCTGCAGCAGGATGTTGCTCTGCTGGCCATATCCTGGCTTCAATAGCTCTTCTTTGGTTTGGGCGTACAATTGTATAGGCGAGGCAGCACCGTGTGTGAGCATATCCACGGGGCTCAAAGCTCCTTTACGTGGCTTCTCATTCAAACGCTGCAGCACTGTCCATAGGCAAACTGACCAACCCCGTAGACTATTGGTGTCCGACCTCAGGCCAGATTTCAATAAACCGTTGTACCTTTCTATCATGCCTGCCCCAGTAGGATTATATGGTACATGAAATTTCCACTTTATTCCTAATTGCTGCACCCATCCTTGTAATGCATGTCCAGTAAAGTGGGTGCCTTGATACCTCTCCATCACCGGCAGCTGGCCAGAGGCTGCAAAGAGATGCTCCAGGCCCCTCTTGGTTGGTGGTTTGCTGATCTACATAATGTGCAGGAAAAGCAACCAGTAGTCCAGTAGCTGTGTCCACACATGTCATGGCATACTGATATCCTTCTAATATGGGTAGAGGCCCAATATAGTCTATTTGCCACCTGACAAGGGGTATTGCCCCCTTTCTATTGTCCCATGTTGCTGTGGGACTCAGTATAAGTCCCTCTAAGAGCACACAAGGCACTCCTTCTGGGCTCTGCTGACTTCTTCAGAGGTTGGTGGCAAGCCCCACCTATGGGCTACAGCCCACATTGTCTTTTGACCCGTGTGCAACCAACACTGGTGTAGTCATTGGGCCACATCAGAGGCAGGCTTTCCTTCTAGCCAGAGCACCTGGGCCAGTGTGTCTGCCTCATCATTCCCTGGGGATGCCAAAGGCAAATGGCAAGTCATGATACGATAACAGTCTTAGTCTGACCAGAGGCCCATAGGTCTTGCCACAACTCTTGCCCCCAAAGGGGCTGGTGACCAACCATCCAGCTGGCATGGTAACATGTCAGTAGTCACAGGGTCAAGCCCTGATAGACGGCCCAGCTGTCAGTGCAGACAACTATGGGGAAGGCTCCTGGGTGATCACAAGCCATACTGCCTGCAACTCAGGGCATTGACTGCTCTTCCCCTCTCCATCCTCCATCCATATGTCTCAGTCTTCGGATGGAAAGCCACAGCCCTCCACTTTGGGGACTGCTCATGACTGGAGCTTTCTGTGTACCAAGCATCTTCAGGTATAGGGGCTTTTCCCTCCTGATAAGGAGGCTGAAAAGCAAGTTCTTCCCACTTTCCACTGGTATAGGTCACCGGCCCCAATAAGTGTTGGAGTTCTCCACATAAGGGGAGAACTGCAGTGCTGTAAATATGCGCCCCATTTGGCCAGTGTAGGCATCTGTGCCACGCCACTCCGTGGACTTTGGGTTCTGTCTTGTACCCACTCCGCAATGGATGATAGGTGGTTATTACCTTGGTCAGAGCTGTTCCAGCAATGGGCTCTGTAGCCAGCAAGGCGTGGTACACAGCAGCCAGTTGCTTCTCTGTCAAGGTGTACCAGACCTCTGCTCCTTTTCCATAGTTGTGACCAGAATCCAATAGGATGGCATGTCCATTCAAGCCGCTGCCAAAGACCCTATCCATAACCATCTTTGGTTACATGAACATTTAGTTCACAGGGCCTTGATGAGTCCATTACATTCAAGGCCTGTATGGCCTTGACTGCCTGCTCAGCAGCAGTAAAAGCAGAGCAGCTGCACATGTCTCATCCCAGTCCCACCTGATGCCTTTTGTACTAACCAGTATAAGGGCTTCAGAATTTGTGCCAAGTGCGGGATAAACACTCTCCAGTAGCCTAAAAGACCCCAAAACTCTTGTAAGACTGCCACAGTGGTAGGGGTGGGGAAAGCCTGAGCCTTGTCTGTTATTGCTTCAGGAATAACTTTAGTTTTACCAAACCTGACAACGCCTAAGAATTTCACAGACAAACCAGGTCCCTGAATCTTGGTGCTGTTCATAGCCCATTCTTTTTCCTGTAAATGTTGCAACAGTCTAGGAACTGCTCCTTCTAAATCTGAAAGAGAATCAGATGTGAGCATATTGTCATCAATGTAGTGATATAATTGCACTGTTTGTGGTTTCCTCTATGTGACCAAGTCCTGGGCTACAAGTTCATGACAGATGGTGGAACTGTGACGATATCCTTGTGGAAGGACAGTGAATGTCCATTGCTGGCCTTCCCACATGAAAGCAAACTGTACCTGGCTTTCCTATGCTATGTCGATAGAGAAGAAAGCATTAGCAAGGTCTACATAATGATACGTTCCGAGTTCATGTCTGAGGGTGTCCAGAATGTCTGCGATAGGGGACAGCAGCATGCAAGGAGGGTGTGACTTTATTCAATTCCCTGTAGCCTGCAGTCATATGCCAGGAGCCATCTGGCTTTCTCACTGGCCACACTGGGGAATTAAAAAGACTATGAGAGGGCTTTATGATGCCCACCCTCTCCAACTCTGGTAGAGTTTCTCCAATTTCCTTGTGCACCCCCAGGCAATTTATACTGCTTAATATTTGTCACCTGCTGAGGTACAGGGAGAGCTACAGGTGAGTATTTAGCATGTCCCTTCAGAACTGCCTTACCACTTGTACCCTCAGTCCGAACTCACCTGCAGTGGTTGTAACCACAGGCCCTGCAGGATATATACCCCCAAAACATATTCAGGGATGGAAGAAATGTACATAGTATACTCCTTTGGGGGTAAACGCCCTTTCCCCAACAAGATTTGGGTTTTCTTCATTCTGATTGCCTTACCCCAGAGCCATCTATCACAGCAGGGGCCCTGGGAAAACTCTCAGGGTTGCCACGAATCAAAGAATACTCAGCTCCTGTGTCCACCAGCGCTAGGACACATTGTACATTCGTAGGGGACCAATGAATTGCTAATTCTACATGTGGCCTCTGGTCCCCACCATGTTGCCCAAGGTGGGGACTTTAACCCCCTCCTCAGTCGAACCGCGATGCCCAGTCATCCTCCTGTTGGGGTGAGGTTCCAGGCGAATCCTGAGTACTGTCTCCCATGAAGTTTTGCAGGGAAACAGGCTGGGCATAAGGCCTTGACTCTGGTTTCTGTGTCCTGGACCTCAGTGACTGGAATTGCTGCTCTGGCTTTAATTGGTGCCACAGTTCTAACAATATTCTACTGGGCTGCCCATCGAGTTTTTCTTTCATTACTCCAGCCTTTATCAGATCAGCCCACATCTGGGTCCTCGAGACCTTCACGGGGTCTTTTGCACCTCTCCTTTCAGTCATGGCTCGTACTTCCTTACGTGCCCTTATTGTTTCAATCTCCCCCAGATCTGCTAAAATACAAGTAGCCTCCCTTATGGGTTGCCCTAGGTGGGGGGCAAGAGTATTCACTAGGGACCCAGAGAGATGTGGGAGTTGTATGCAGCACCAGGTTTCTCATTCCTGTAGTGAACACCTCCTCATCAGGACCCTGGGGTCCATATTATAGATGATGTTTTTCATACCCAATTCCTGCAGTACCTGTTGGAGCTCTGCATATGTTTTCCAACTACTGGGAAAATATGGCAAATCACCCTGATTAGACCAAACTATCCTAATGACAGCTGTCAGCCATTCCAGAAGTGTCTGATTCCCTGAGGCGTGATGGGCATTTTGGGGAAGGCCCCACCCCTCTAGGAGGTACTTTACCCTAGACCATTCCGCAGTCGGGGTTCCCAAGTTGGAAACCCCACAGCTGGGGGGATAATAACAGGTGAAGCAGCACCCTCTGCTGCTGCATCCCCTGGGGCCGCCCCACCATGCACAGGAGCAGCCATCTGAAAGGTCGCACCCATTATGACAGATTTTGGGTTGAGAGGCACCCTGCCGACTGCCATCAGATGTAAGTCCAGGGAGAGGAAATCCTGGACCCAGGGCAAGCCAGCCCCTCCTCTTAACCTCTCAGGTTCAGACACATCCTCTTGTTGCCCAGGTAATTACCCATTGATATGGAGATGAACTTCTCTCCACCCCTGAGGATTTGCAAACGCACTAAAGCCAGGAGAGATATTCTGTAAATGTTACAATTTTACCTACACGCCCCCACCTCGTTGTTTTTCTCTCTATTCCTCCTTCCCTTTTCTTTCTTACTAAATCCCACAGCAAGGCACACAACACATGCCCTATAGAAAAGGGTAGGTAAAGAGTTTTCTGGTGTCTGCATATCAGGTTACCAATCCCACCTCACCCCTACCCCAAGTATTACTTATGCTCAAGAGGTTGAAGACCTCTTACAGTGTTCACAGTTGTTAAGGTCACAATGTGTTGAGGTTTTGAAAGAATTGAGGCAGATCCCAAAAAGATTGAAGGTTTTGGTTAGACTTTATCCAGCAAAAGAATCGCCTATCTAGCTCAGGGATGGCTTTTTTGTGTGACTCCTTAAGTGGAGACCATCCTGTAGGAGCCAATGGTCTAATAAAAAAGTAGAGGAGACATTTTTACTGGAGTTCCATTCCCTTCCAAACTCTAAGATCAACTCCCCACTGGGAGATGGGAGAAAGATCCTCCCCAAACCTACATAGAACATGAAAATACAACAAATACAACCAATCCTGAAAGAGAGACCAGAGGACTGCAGAACAGACTGTCTACATCTGGGGAAAAAAGAAGACCTCACAGAAAAGGGTGAAGTAGCAAAGCTGTGTGCCGGCACTACCCAGGCCCTCCCCACAACCCAGCCCACATGTGGGAGGAAGAGAAACGGAGCAGAGAGGGAGTAGAAGCCCAGAACTGCTGAACCCTCAGCCCTTCAGATCTGCCCTGGGAACACAAACCCACATTACTTGGTGCTCTGGAGATTAGTGGTTTTGGAAAGCAAAGACTGGCAGAACACTGGGAGAGACTAAGATTCTGGCCACTTGTGGAGAACAGCTACCCACAGCTGGCCCCCCTGGGACAAAGAAGGGTGGGTAGTTTGAAAGACTTGCCAACAGCAAGAAAGGTGCTAAAGAGGAAAAGATTGCACAGAGTTCACTGCTCAGGATAAGGGGCATGTGGACAAAATCATCTTGGCAACTCGGCCCAGCAGTTGGGAACTCTCAGGAGCTTCATACACTCCATCCCCCTGGTGGGCAACGCAGCCCCAAGGCCCCCCGCTGCTGTGCGAGCCTGCCGCTCTCTCGGCAGGCACCGGTCCTGCACACCTGCTACTCCCGCCGTTGGGCCAGGCCAGACAGGGCGGCCCTACCTACAGCAACTACAGGGTGTAGCACAGAGGCTCCTCCCTGCATGGTAGTCCCACTGGACTTGGCACTGCAGCCGGGAAGGCAAGAGCTCTTTCCTCCCACAGGAGCCGCTTCCGCTTTCCTATGACCCCTGCCATTGATACAGGTGCTTGGCAGTTCCAGAGAGTAGGACTTCTGTGCTCTCGAGGGCACCTCCTACACAAACCTATTGTCCCATAAGAAACACTAAAAAAAAATTAAGAGACAGATTAATTTTGTCCAAACAAAAATTCAAGAAAAAACTCCAGAAAGAGGGCTTAGTGAAACTGAAATCAGCAATCTTCTTGATAAAGATTTCAAAATAAAAATCATAAAAATGCTCACAGAGCTATAGAAAAATATTCAAGATCTCAGGGAGGACTTCAAGAAAGTGATAGAAACATTGAAAAATACAGTATCTGAAATGAAACATACAATGGAGGGATTTAGAAGTAGATTAGATGAGGTAGAGGAGAGAGTAAATAAAATAAGAAATTAGAGAACAAGAAAACAAAGAAGCTGAGGCACAGAGAGAAAAAAGGATCTCTGTGAATGAAAGAATAATAAGAGAACTGTGCGGCCAATCCAAACAGAACAATATTCACATTATAGGGGTACCAGAAGAGGAAGAAGAGAGAAAAAGGGATAGAAAGTCTCTGAGGAAATAATTGCTGAAAACTTTCCATCTGGGGAATGAAATAGTTTCTCAGGTCATGGAAGTGCAGAGATCTCCCAACACAAGGAATGCTAGAAAGATAATACCAAGACATGTAATAATTAAGATGGCAAAGATTAATGACAAGGAGAGAGTATTGAAAGCAGCCAGAGGGAGAAAAAAAGATCACTTATAAAGGAAAGCCCATCAGGCTATCAGCAGACTTTTCAGCAGAAACCTTACAGACCAGAGGGGAGTGGCCTGATATATTTAATGCAGTGAAACAGAAGGGCCTCCAAATAAGAATATTCAGCTAGATTATCATTTAAGTTTGAAGCAGGGATTGGACAATTTCCAGATAAGCAAAAGTTGAGGGAATTTACCACTCACAAGCCATCTCTACAGTGTTTCTTAAAGGAACTGCTCTAGATGGAAGTGCTCCTAAGGTTAAATAGCCGTCACCAGAGAAAATAAAACCACAGCAAAGAAAGTAGACCAATTAATTTCTAAGCAAATGCAAAATTAAGTCAACTGCTTACAAAGTTAGTCCAGGGATACACAAAGAGTACAGAATATGACACTTAATATATAAGGAGTGGAGGAGGAAGAAGAAGAAGGGGAAAAAAAAGAACTTAAGAGTATATTTGAAATAGCATAATAATCAAATTAAGACAGACTCTTAGATAGCAAGGAAGCTGCCCTTGAACCTTTGTTAACCACGAATCTAAAGCCTACAATGGCAATAAGTACATATCTATCAATAATCACTCTAAATGTAAATGAACTGAATACACCAAATCAAAAGACATGGAGTTACAGAATGGATTAAAAAACAAGACCCATCTATATGCTGCCTACAAGAGACCCACTTCAAACCCAAAGACATACACAGACTAAAAGTGAAGGATGGAAAAAGATATTTCATGCAAATAATAGAAAAAAAGCAGGAGTAGCAGTACTTGTATCAGACAAAATAGATTTCAAAACACAGAAAGTGGCAAGAGGCAAAGAAGGACATTACATAATGATGAAGTGGACAGTCCAACAAGAGGATATAACCATTATAAATATCTATGCACCCAACATAGGAGCACCCAAATATGTGCAACAAATACTATCAGAATTAAAGGGGTAAATAGAATGCAATGCATTCATTTTAGGAGACTTCAATACACCACTCACTCCAAAGGGCAGATCAGTCAGAAAAAGAGTAAGTAAGGAGACAGAGGCACTGAACAACACATTAGGTGGACCTAAGAGACATCTACAGAACACTCCATCCAAAAGCAGCAGGATACACATTCTTCTTAAGTATACATGGAACATTTTCCACGATAGATCACATACTAGGCCACAAAAAGAGTCTCAGTAAATTAAAAAGGATTGAAATTATCCCAGCCAGCTTCACAGACCACAAATGTATGAACCGAGAAATAAATTATGCAAAGAATCCAAAAAAGCCCACAAACACATGGAGGCTTAACAACATACTTCTAAATAATCATTGGATCGATGACCAAATTCAAACACAGATCAAACAATATATGGAGACATGAAAACAACTCAACAGCCCAAAACTTGTAGGATACAGCAAAGGCAGTTCTAAGAGGAAAGTATGTAACAATACAGGCTTATCTTGAAAAAGAAGAAGAATCCCAAATGAAGAGTCTAAAGTCAGAACTAATGAAACTAGAAAAAGAACAAATGAGGCTCAAAGTCATTAGAAGGAGGAACATAATAGAGATCAGGGCATAAATAAATAAAGTTGAGAAGAATAAAACAATAGAATCAATGAAAGCAGGAGCTGGTTCTTTGAGAAAATTAACAAAAATAGATAAAACCCTAGAGAGACTTATAAATAATAAAATGCTAGTGTACACACATAGACAGAATTAGAAATGAGGAAGGAAGAATCACTATAGACACCACAGAAATACAAAGAATTATTAGAGAATACTATGAAAAGTTACATGCCAACAAATTGGATAATGTAGAAGAAATGGACAACTTTCTAGAACAATAAAACCTTCCAAGACTGACCCAGGAAGAAACAGAAAATCTGAACAGACCAATTACCAGCAATGAAATTGAATCAGTAATCACACAGACCCAAGAAGGGACTAGCAGTTACCAAAGGGAAGGGGGTGGGCAGGGTGGGAGAAGGGGTTTAAGGGGCATTATGATTAGCACACATAATGTAGGGGGGTCATGGGGAAGGTAGTATAGCACAGAGGAGACAACTAGTGACTGTATAGCATCTTACTGTGCTGATGGACAGTGACTGCAGTGGGATGTGGGGGAGGGGACTTGATGATAAGGGTGAATGTAATAACCACCATGTTGCTCATGTGAAACCTTTATAAGATAGTATATCAATGATACCTTAAGAAAAAATTGTAAAAGTTGAATTGGTAATGAAAAAAAAAACTACCTAAGAACAAAAGTCCTGGACTAGATGACTTCACAGTGGAATTTTATCAAACATTTAAAGAAGACCTAATACCCGTCCTCCTTAAAGGTTTTCCAAAAAGTAGAAGAGGAGGGAATTCTTCCAAACTCATTCTGTGAGGCTGGCATGACTTTAATACCAAAACCAAAAAGACACCACAAAAAAAGAAAATTACAGACCAATATCCCTGATGAACATAGATGCAAAAATACTCAACAAAATATTAGCAAACGATTAAAAAATACATCAAAATGTATCCATCATGACCAAGTGGGAATTATTCCAGGGATGCAAGGACGATACAATACTTGAAAATCTATAACATCATGTACCACATCAACAAAAAGGACAAAAATGACATCATCTCAATAAATGCTGAAAAAGTGTTTGACAAAATTCAACATCTATTCATGATAAAAACTCTCAACAAAATGGGCACAGAGGTTATATACCTCAATATAATAAAGATATACTACAAACCCACAGCCATTTTTCTAAGATTGGGAAAAAGACAAGGATGCCCACTTTCTCCACTTTTATTCAACATAGTACTGGAGGTCCTAACCATGAAAGTCAGGCAGCCCAAAGAAATAAAAGGCATCCAAATTGGTAAAGAAGAAGTTAAACTGTCACTGTTTGCAGGTGATATGATATTATACTTAGAAAACGCAAAGACTCTACCCAAAAATATTAGAACTAATTACTGAATACAGCAAGGTGGCAGGATACAAAATTGATACACAGAATCTGTTGCATTCCTATATGCTAACAATGGATTAGCAGAAAGAGAAATCAGGAAAACAATTCCATTTACAATTGCATCAAAAAGAATAAAATACCTAGGAATAAACCTAACCAAGGAAGTGAAAGACCTATACCCTGAAAACTACAAGACACTCATGAGAGAAATTAAAGAAGACACCAATAAGTGGAAACCTATCCCATGCTCATGGATAGGAAGAACTAATATTGTCGAAATGGCCACCCTTCCTGAAGCAATCTGTGGATTCAGTGCAATCACCATCAAAATACCAATTCTTCAGTGAACTAGTTCTGAAATTCATATGGAACCACAAAAGACCCCGAATAGCCAAAGCAATCCTGAGAAAGAAGAACAAAAGAGGAGGGTATTACATTCCTCAGCTTCAAGCTGTACTACAAAGCCACAGTAATCAAAACAATTTGGTACTGGCACATGAACAGACCCATAGACTAATGGAACAGAATAGAGAGCCCAGATATAAACCCACACATACATGGTCAGTTAATATATGATAAAGAAGCCATGGATATACAATGGGGAAAAGACAGCCTCTTCAACAACTGGTGTTGGTGAAACTGGACAGCTACATGTCAGAAAATGAAACTGGATTATTGTCTAACTCAATGCATGAAAGTAAACTCTAAATGGATCAAAGACCTGAATGTAAGATGAAACTATAAAACTCTTAGAAGAAAACAGAGGCAAAAATCTCTTGAATATAAACATGAGCAACTTTTTCCTGAACACATCTCCTCAGGCAAGGGAAACAAAAACAAAAATAAACAAATGGGAGTACAACAAACTAAAAAGCTTCTGTACAGCAAAGGACACAGAACAAAAAGACATCCTACAGTATGGGAGAATATATTCATATATGGTTTATCCAATTTAACATCCAAAATATGTGAAGGACTCATATGGCTTTACACCCAACAAACAAATAACCTGATTAAAAAAATGGGAACAGGATCAACAGACATTTCTCCAGAGAAAAAATTCGAATGGCCAACTGGGATATGAAAAGATGCCCCACATCTCTATTGTCAGGGAAATGCTAATTAAAGCCACAGTGAGGTATCAACTCACACCAGTTAGGATGGCCAACACCCAAAAGACAAGAAACAACATATTCTGGTGAGGATGCAGAGAAAGGGGAACCCTTCTATACTGTTGGTGGGAATGTAAATTAGTTCAACCATTGTGGAAAGCAATATGGAGGTTTCTTAAAAAAACTAAAAATAGAAATACTATTTGACCCAGGATTCCACTTCTAGGAATTTACCCAAAAAAAACAAGATCCCAGATTCAAAAAGACATATGCACCTGTATGTTTATTGCAGCACTATTTACAATAGCCAAGATATGGAAGCTACCTAAGTGTCCATCAATAGATGAATGGATAAAGAAGATGTGGTATATATACACAGTGGAGTATTATTCAGCCAAAGGAAAAAAGAAATCCTACTATTTGCAACCACATGGATGGACCTAGAGGGTATTATGTTCAGTGAAATAAGCCAGGCAGAGAAAGTTAAGTACCAAATGATTTTTCTCCTTTGTGTAGTGTAACAACAAAGCAAAATTGAAGTAACAAAATAGCAGTAGACTCACAGACTCAGAAGAAGAGCTAGTGGTTACCAAAGTGGGAGGGGAGGGAAGGAGAAGTGGATTAAGGGCCAGTATAATTGGCAGTCACAAAATAGGTAGGTCACAGGAAAGGCAGTACTGCTTGGAGAAGACAAGTAATGACTCTATAGCATCTTACTACCCTGATGGACAGTGACTGCAATGGGGTGGGGACTTGATAATATGGATGAATCTTGAAACCATAATGTTGTTTGTGTGAAACCTTCATAAGACTGTATATCAATGCTAACTTAATTTTAAAAAATAGGAAAAAGATCATCCCCTCAACCCCCAACTGTCAGGGGTAGTCCCTACAGCCATGTTCACAATATCTGACCCAGGTAATGTACACTGGTCCTGTGGTTGACACTTAACTCAAGTGGGGACAGAGATTCTAGGCTGTATTTTTGAGGATATGAACTGTTAAATCATATAAAGCTGGGAAGAAGCAGATACATGCATGAGAGGCCTAGAAGAAAGCAAAGCAAGCATGTAGAAAGAAACATAATGCTGAGAGAATGGCCTTAGTTCACAGGAGCTTTCTCGTGGTTCTAATCTCTTGTAAGGGTGCTTCCTCTCATGTGTGAGACCCTGTGAGACACTCTTGTAAGCTTATAACAAATTCTCCCTTTCTGGTTAAGCTAAGTCAGGGTTCCTGTTATTTGAACTAAAAGCTGCTTTATTAAAATAACAGATGAACTATGTACAGTTCACCCTTGAACAATGTGGGGGTTGGGGTTCCAACCCCTTGTGAAGTCAAAAATCTGCATATAACTTTAGACTCTCCAAAATCTTAATGAACAATAGCCTACTATTGACTGGAAACCTTACTGGTAATACAACAATCAGCTAACACATTTTGTATGCTGTATGTATTGTATACTCTATTCTTACCATAAAGTAAGCTGGAGAAAAGAAAATGTTATTAGGAAAACCATAAGAAAAAACATTTACAGTACTGTATAGTATTTATTGAAAAAAAATTGCATTTAAGTGGATCCATGCAGTTCAAATGCATTTTGTTCAAGGGTCAACCGTATATGACTTTCTAATTTGTATTTATATGTATTTATCACAAGATTGGTACAAATAAAATACTGGAAATGAATAGGCATTTACAGGGAGTGTAACATACCAGAAGTATGTGAAGAGACAGTTTAGTTAAATTGAATAACAGTTTAGCCATTAAATGATATGTGCTGAGCATTCTTCATAATACTTGTGTTTCTGTGTCCCCCCCCTCCCCCCCCAAAATTAGCTGTTATTTCCATGTCTAACTAACATATCCAGTTAGTATCTTACTAGCCATTCTATCTGTCTCTGTAGTACCTCTCTTAGTTTCTTTTTTGGCTAAGTCATGCTTTTCCTGGTATGTATACCTATTGGGGTTTTAATAACGGTTCTTTTTCCAAGATAAGTTACACTCTGTGTAGTTGTTTTTCCATTCAGACTGCTTGGGATTTTCATTTCATCCTTTGTTCAGACTCTTAACACTCATTGATCTGTTACAGAAGCATGAGATCCTAGGTACACATCCTTCCACCTGCAGTCCTCCTACCATTTCTCACCCCAAAATTATAACTGTGTTAAGAATGTAGTCATTTTACTTGGAGAACAACTTGAACTTCTCAATTTAGTGAATACCACTGCAGTTTGTATCAACAATACAATTTATCTCTGCATTCCCACCCTGTTGTTACAGTGTCATTGTGAAAAAACAAACGCAGTGGATATTTATTCTTTTTGGCTGCCCAGCAGATGAACTCTGATTCTGTATCAGGGGAATCTCTGCCTCACGATTTTTGTGGGAAGCACTGCCCACATGCTCCTCCTCCTGCACCACCAACCCTTGCACTCTTTACAAACCCAGGCTGAACAGAGAAAAATTAGTATATTTTTCAAGCTTGCATATCTCCATATTTGGGGGTAAAAAAGGAAGAGGTATGGAATCCAGGATTTAGCTGGTGTGGCCGGGGACGAGAATGGTAAGTGTGGAAGTAGTGGTCTGAACTTGGTGCTCCAAACTCAGGAGTTCTCTCATTGCACTATGGCCTCTAGTGCAGAAGCACCATGGAGTTTTATGGCATTAATGCCAATGGTGAGTCATTCACCATAGTCTGTTTTCAGTCAAAAGATGTCAGGTGACTTGCCTTACTTTTGTTTATGGTCATCTTATAAGTTAGAACCACTGTTGGAATCTTTGGTCTTTATGATGTTAAGACTTACAGTCAAAACTAACCTAAAAGGGATTTTCCTTACTATCTATTGAAATCAACTACCTTATAGATTTAGACCAGTTGAGGTATAAGCCTACATATAAGACTTAACATGTAAGTCTATAGAACATTCTTGATTTACTTACCAGTTTCTGACTTGTTTTTCTCCTGATTTTCCTGATTATCAAAATCATGTGTCCATTGTAGAAAAATTTGGTAAGTATAGGGAAATATTTACAAAAAAAGTGTAGGTCCGCACATTGATCTACAGATTCAGTGCAATCCCTATCAAAATTCTCACTGCCTTTTTTACAGGAATTGACCAGGTAATTCTAAAATTCATGCTGAAATGCAAGGGACTCAGAATAGCCAAAACCATCTTGAAAAGAACCAATGTGATAGGCTTATACTCTCAATTTCAAAACTTAATACAAAGCTGCTGTAATCAAGATGGTGTGGTACTGGCATAAGGATAGACATACAATCAATGGAATGTAATTGAGAGTCCAGAAATGGACTGTAGCATTTATAGTCATTTGATTTTTGACAAAGATTTCAAGACAATTTAGTGGGGGAACGAACAATCTTTTCAGCCAGTGGCTCTGAATAACTTGATATCCACATGCACCAGAACCTCTCTCTCACTCCAAAATTAATTAAAATGGATCACTTAAAACTATACTCTTAGGAGAATATATCGATATAAATCTTCAGGACCTTGGGCTGGTCAGTGGTTCCCAAGCAAACAGAGAAAAACAGAAATTGGATTTCACCAAAGAACATTATCAAGACAGTGAAAAGAGAGCCCACACAGTGGGAGAAAATACTTGAACATCGTGTATCTGATGAGAGTTTAGTATCAGGAACATAAAAAGAACTCTTCAAACTCAATGATGAAAGGACAATCTGATTAAGAAGTGAGCAAAGTAATTGAATAGACATTTCTCCTAAGAAGATATAAAAATGATGAAATATACATGAAACAATGTTCAGTATCTTTAGTCATTAGGGAAATGCAAATTAAAGCCATAACGTTATGCCACCCCATACCTGCTAGAGTGACTGTAATAAAAAAGGTGGATAATAAAGTCTTGGTGAGGATGTAGAGAAATTGGACCCTCATACACTGCTGGTGGGAATGTAACACCGCACAGCTGCTTTGGAAAACAGTTTAGCAATTTGACAAGTGGTTAAACAAAGTTACTATGTGACTCAGCACTTCTACTCCTAGGTATATACCCAAGAGAAATGAAAACCTGTTCAGGCAAAAACTTGCACACAAATGGTTGCTGCAACCAAAAAGACTTTGTTTTCTACAATAGCCCCAAAGCAGAACTACCCAAATGTCCATTAATTGGTAAATGGCTAAACAAAATGTGGTATATCCATATGAAAGAATATTATTCAACAATAAAAATGAAGTGATACATGCAATGACATAGATTATGAACCTTGAAACTATATGCTAAGTGAAAGAAGCCAGACACTGAAGACTATATATTATTTCATTTATATGAATATTCAGAATGGACAAATCCAGAGGCATAAAAGTAGATTGTGGTCGACAGGGCTGGGAGAAGGAGTTAATGGGGAGTGACTACTGATGGGTGTGGGTTTTCTTTTGGGGATAATGAAAAGGCAACCTTGCAAATATACTGAAAGCAACTGAATTGTACTCTTCCAAAGGATGAATTTTATGTGAATTGTATTTCAATTTAAAAAAAGATAAAATAGACATCACTTTGGATCCCACTGCCCAGGAACTACCCAGTTCATGTCAACTGGGCATTTTACAGAAGGCGACCTCAGCGCCTTTAGACATCTTCTCATTTATTCTTCACATTTGCTTTGTGACTCTCCTGTCAGAACTGGGACTCCTGACATCTTCTCCAGTGTTCTTTCCACTTATTCTTATTGGCTGTGCCCGTTTTTACAAAGAATTTTGGGTGAAGAGAAAGTATGCTAATTTGGAATATCATTAAGATACTATTTCACAAAGTTAAGAAGCGTTACTCAACACACAGTTGACCAAAATGTATTTGTGCTGTGCTTCAGTTAGCACTCAGCACTCAAGCTTAAAGGAAAGCAAAAATTTGAGAAATGGGTTAAATCTCTGAAGTTAGTCTTTCAGTATGAAGGAATTTCCACCATTTCCACCCCCACCAGAGATTGGAAGAAAGAAACAAGTAAACCTAGAAACTTCTTTAAATGGTCATTCATCCTGGCCTGGTATAACGCTGGGGTAGAAAAATGTTGGATTTTGTTTTCATGAAATGGTAGTCATCATAATGTACTATATATAGTCCATTGTCTATGGAACTAGAGTTTATAAGTAGAAGGCATGAAGGAAACTTGCAAGCGTGGAGAACTTAGTTTCAATGGTTAATTTTATTTTATGCTCTTGACATGGGTTCAGAGGGCTTATCCTGTGAGCTCCTTTTTTGATTGTTCCTCATGAGTGGGCATCTAAAATTTAGCAAATGTTGGGCTCCTTGCAAAAACAAAACTTGGTCAGTAATTTTTTTATTTTTAAGGAGAGTTACTCAGATTTTATAGTAACTTCGACAGGAAAACACTATTTTTTTTTCTTTTTTTTGTTATCATTAATCTACAATTACATGAGCAACATTATGTTTACTAGACTCCCCCCATCACCAAGCCCCCCTAACAAACCCCATTACAGTCACTGTCCATCAGTGTATTAAGATGCTGTAGAATCACTACTTGTCTTTTCTGTGTTGCACGGCCCTCCCTGTGCCCCCCTCCTGCACATTATACATGCTAATCATAATGCCCCCTTTCTTTTTTTTTCCCCCCTTATCCTTCCCTTCCCACCCATCCTCCCCAGTCCCTTTCCCTTTGGTAACTGTTAATCCATTCTTGGGTTCTGTAAGTCTGCTGCTGTTTTCTTCCTTCAGTTTTTTCTTTGTTCTTATACTCCACAGATGAATGAAATCATTTGATACTTGTCTTTTTCTGCCTGGTTTATTTCACTGAGCATAATACCCTCTAGCTCCATCCATGTTGTTGCAAATGGTAGGATTTGTTTTCTTCTTATGTGTATATGTACCACATCTTCTTTATTCATTCATCTACTGACGGACACTTACGTTGCTTCCATGTCTTGGCTATTGTAAATAGTGCTGCAATAAACATAGGGGTGCATCTGTCTTTTTCAAACTGGGCTGCTGCACTCTTAGGGTAAATTTCTAGGTGTGGAATTACTAGGTCAAATGGTATTTCTATTTTGAGCTTTTTGTGGAACCTCCATACTGCTTTCCACAATGGTTGAACTAATTTACATTCCCACCAGCAGTGTAGGAGGGTTCCCCTTTCTCCACAACCTTGCCAACATTTGCTGTTTGTCTTTTGGATGGTGGTGATCCTTACTGGTGTGAGGTGATATCTCATGTGGTTTTAATTTGCATTTCTCTGATGACTAGCGATGTGGAGCATCTTTGCATGTGTCTGTTGGCCATCTGAATTTCTTCTTTGGAGAACTGTCTGTTCAGCTTCTCTGCCCATTTTTTAATTGGATTATTTGCTTTTTGTTTGTTGAAGTGCATGAGCTCTTTGTATATTTTGGATGTCAACCCTTTATCGGACCTGCCATTTACGAATATATTCTCCCATACTGTAGGATGCCTTTTTGTTCTATTGGTGGTGTCCTTTGCTGTACAGAAGCTTTTCAGCTTGATATAGTCCCACTTGTTCATTTTTGCTTTTGTTTCCCTTGCCCAGGAAGATATGTTCATGAAGAGGTTGCTCACGTGTTTATGTCCAAGAGATTTTTGCCTATGTTTTTTTCTAAGAGTTTTATGGTTTCATAACTTACATTCAGGTCTTTGATCCATTACAAATTTACTTTTGTGTATGGGGTTAGACAATAATCCAGTTTCATCCTCTTCCATGTAGCTGTCCAGTTTGCTAACACCAGCTGTTGAAGAGGCTGTCATTTCCCCATTGTATGTCCATGGCTCCTTTATCATATATTAATTGACCATATATGCTTGGGTTAATATCTGGACTCTCTGTCCTGTTCCTCTGGTCTGTGGGTCTGTTTTTGTGCCAGTACCAAATTTTCTTGATTACTGTGGCTTTGTAGTAGAGCTTGAAGTTGGGAAGCGAGATCCTCCCTCCCCTCACCACTTTATTCTTCCTTCTCAGGGTTGCTTTGGCTATTCGGGGTCTTTGGTGGTTCCATATGAATTTTTGAACTATTTGCTCCAGTTCGTTGAAGAATGCTGCTGGTGATTTGATAGGGATTGCATTGAATCTGTATTGCTTTGCGTAGGATGGCCATTTTGACAATATTAATTCTTCCTAGCCAGGAGCATGGGATGAGTTTCCATTTGTTAGTGTCCTCTTTAATTTCTCTTAAGAGTGTCTTGTAGTTTTCAGGGTATAGGTCTTTCACTTCCTTGGTTAGGTTTATTCCTAGGTATTTTATTCTTTTTGATGCAATTGTGAATGGAATTGTTTTCCTGATTTCTCTTTCTGCTAGTTCATCGTTAGAGTATAGGAAAGCAACAGATTTCTGTGTATTAATTTTGTATCCTTCAACTTTGCTGAATTCATATACTAGTTCTAGTAGTTTTGGAGTGGACTCTTTAGGGTTCTTTATGTGCAATATCATGTCATCTGCAAATAGTGAGAGTTTGACTTCTTCACCAATCTGGATGCTTTGTATTTCTTTGTTTTGTCTAATTGCCGTGGCCAGGACCTCCAGTACTATGTTGAATAACAGTGGGGAGAGTGGGCATCCCTGTCTTGTTCCTGACCTTAGGGGAAAAGCTTTCAGCTTCTCGCTCTTCAATATGATGTTGGCTGTGGATTTGTCATATATGGCAAATTTATTTTGTTGAGGTACTTGCCCTCTATACCCATTTTGTTGAGAGTTTTTATCATGAATGAATGTTGAATTTTGTTGAATGCTTTTTCAGCGTCTATGGAGATGCTCATGTGGTTTTTGTCCTTCTTTTTGTTAATGTGGTGAATGATGTTGATGGATTTTCGAATATTGTACCATCCTTGTGTCCCTGAGATGAATCCCATTTGATCATGGTGTATGATCCTTCTGATATATTTTTGAATTCGGTTTGCTAATATTTTGTTGAGTATTTTTGCATCTATGTTCATCAGAGGTATTGGTCTGTAATTTTCTTTTTTAGTGGGGTCTTTGCCTGGTTTTGGTATTAGAGTGATGCTGGCTTCATAGAATGAGTTTGGAAGTATTCCCATCTCTTCTGTTTTTTGGAAAACTTTGAGGAGAATGGGTATTATGTCTTCTCTGTAAGTCTGATATAATGATATAATTCCACGGTAAATCCATCTGGCCCAGGGGTTTTGCTCTTGGGTAGTGTTTTGATTACTGCTTCAATTTTGTTGCTGGTAATTGGTCTGTTTAGATTTTCTGTTTCTTCCTTGTTCAGTCTTGGAAGGTTGTATTTTTCTTGGAAGTTTTCCATTTCTTCTAGGGAAAACACTGTATTTTTAAAAATCTTGACCTTAAGATACTACTGGTGCTCTGGCTATATTTTTTTATCACATAATTGAAGAAATGCTATTAATTTTTGGTGAAAATTTATTATTTCTAGAAACTTATGAATTTCTTAGACCTGACATAGAAGTTTTCAGTGAAGTACAGTTTGATTCCTGACATTTAATTAATGTCTTTTGTACTCAGAGTTTATCCTTATGCCTTGTCCATAGTAAATGCTTAATACATGTTTGTTTTACATATATACTTATAATCACATATATAATTACTTAAACATACTGTTTTGTATTATATCCCCCCATACATACACAATTAATTAGAATGTTCTCAATTGATAATCGTGTGGGATAAATTTTCTTAATGTTTTTTCTGTTTTTTAGGTTGGTATTTCGTATGGCATCTTTTTTTATCAAAGTTCAAGTTTCTGCGGGAACTAGTGGGAGACACAGGCTCTCAGGAGGGAGATCCTGAGCCTTCAGGGTCTGAAACAGAAGAAGATGCTCCGTGGCCTCCGCACAGGATCAGACCTGCTCGGCAGAGGAGGGCGCCTGCTGATGAAGGCCGCTGACCCCAACCAGGGTCCTGTCTCAGTGAAGGATGAAGGGCAGTGGGAGCCTCTGTCTGCAGGGACTTGGCTTTGCAGTTCGCTGAAAGATCGAACATTTATACTTAGATTTTAAGTCTAATTTACAAAAAAGGTTTACATGTAAGCCATATGAAAATAAAGGGAATTAAAACCAAATTGGACCACTGCAAATTTCATCTTAAAGATAATCTTTTGCTTCACTAGCTTTCTACTCAGATACTTATTCTTTGGCTCTTGGATTTATTTTCTTGCACTGATGTGAATCTGGTAAACATTACAGGCTTGAAAAAACCATATTTTGTTCTATAATGTGCATTTTACTTTGTTTGAAATTGGGGTGTATGTCATGATTGCTGTCAACCAGGGCAGAGTCCTAATGTAATTATCCTAGCCTAGTAAGTGTGAAATTACAGCTTGTCATTGCATCATCACCATGTTGTTGGTATCAAATGTGTCAGGTTTAATTGACATTTAAAATGTCTTCAAAAAGATTGCACTATGATTCAGCATTGAAACGAGAAGTTATTGTGTAATGCAGAAAAGCATGGAAACAGAACAGCAGGTGTACATTGATATTAGTGAAGCAAATACCCATCACTGGAGGGATGATTGCAATTCTATATTTTCTTGTAAAGTAACCCAAAGTGCTTTACAGGACCAAGAAAGGAAGATACCAGAACTGGCAAAGCTGTACTACGTTTCGTCTGTGAGACATGCACAAAAGGATTGCCTATCACACGCCAACTATGCAGTGGAAGGCAGGAGAAATGGCCAAAAACCTTGGAATAGATGCAACAAAATTCAAAGCAGTGAGAGCTTGGTGTGATAGATTCATGCATCAGGCAGGACTATCACTAAGGCAACAGACGTTGTTCTGTCCAAAGGTTCCTGCCAACATTCAACAGAAGACAGTGGTGGAGCACCCTTTCAACAAATGCTGCCTCGCCAGTGCTCTTGATGACACCAGGGTGGCTGTTGTGAAGACATCTATGACTGTGATTTGAGAACTGATTCAGAAGAGTTGAACTCAGAATATGAAGTTATAGTTATAACTTAACCAGTACACTTTCTTTACATTTGCACAAGCTTGATGTGATAAAAATCTAACTCTAAAAGCTCTGTTTCCATAAGTATAAAATAAACATTCGTCATGATATGAAGGCATCGTGTCATAGATTAACTGCCTGTTTTTTTTCTTAGTGATACATATGGTGCATCCTACAACTGATGATACCTTAGATTTAAAAAGTTTGAAAATTTATTTTTCTTGCTAAAAGAGCAATTATTTATTGGAGAACTTAATTCTTACTCTTATAATATAGTTAAAATAGTTATCCTCTATGAGATACATTTTTGGGGGCAACCTATTCAAGATTTTAGAGTAGTAACTTAGGAATCTAAGAGCTATCTTCTACTTTAGGAAGAACAGGTAAGTTACTCCCTTTGTTTGGGGAGGACTTCATGCTCAAGGTGTGTGTGTGAAGAAAACACTTCTTCACAAACCATTCCATGACAAAACCTCAGAATTTCTAGGCATTGAGGGAAAACTAGAGTAGCTGAGAAATGCCTGCTTCACTGTAAAGTAACTCTGGCCAGCTTCCTGTGTTTGTCTTCCTTGAACTTTGGACTGTGTGTTTACTGGGGAAGGGAGATGGATTAAAGAACCTTCCTGTTTAGTGTTAATATGCTTTTTACAAGAATGAATTGCAAAGCCAGTTTATTTTATTAATCCAAGTTTATGCTTTTAAACTTTTTTCTCAAGTCACAGAATATCACCTGTTTTAGGACGGTGTGTAATTATGTTTGGTACTCAAACTTCATGCTGGTAGCTTTGTTTATCGATAGTTCACTTGCTGTGCTCCAAGTTGTATACCTGATGAAGGCTTCTGCTGTTTTTGTAGCCCTTTGGATAAACTAGAAGGGAATTTACAGAGTACAACTTTAGTTTTAATATTAGCTAGGGGAGGATCCTGCAGCAGCTGAGACTAGGGCCTAATCTTTGTCTTTATTTCCTTATTGGATGCAATTTTCTGTTTTCATGTGACTGTAGGGATCACCAAACCAGTGACACAGTTTCAAGCATTAACTTTAGTGCTTCATACTAACTAAACATTACACTAAGGTGATCATCAGTTAGGAAAAACATTCATTCCTAACAAGCTTCTTGGTACTGGGAGGATATTTAAATAAGATCTCATAGTCTAATATTGAGTTATAAATTCTGCTTTATAGTGAATATCTTGCATTTCAGTAATAATAGCTGCTGAGAGCCTTAAGCAGCCAGAGAGCTTCCGTTTGTGAAGTATTAATGTTGGCTGATGTAACCCCACACAATCTGCAGGGTCATCCACAGAGGACTACAGATTAATCCACCTAAAGGTGTACATGTTGGCATTATTTATTAATATTTATGCTTCACAGAAGTCTCAAATAGAATTTTAAGAAATGTTCTGCTTAACTTGGGCAATATAGCCAAAAGCATATTTAATAGCTCATACTCTACTGTGTTTTAACTCTTTAAGAGAGTAAAGAAGTCACGGATGCCAATATGAAAAGTATGTAAACTAATTCCTTTGTGTAAAACCTTTTTGCCCTGCAGTCCTCTTCCCACAGTACGCTTACCATAGTACCTATTTCTGAGGCCACTTCAAAAGGCAAGAGAAATAGTTGTTAGCACAGAATTTAATTATTTGTGTGGTATAGTGTTGTTGTTCTTTTTTTCGTGTTAGTACTTTTACAGCTGAACTTACCAGGATTTATCCTAAGTGCATTTTCAGTTTCAGTAGGAGATGGACTAGCCTCTGCTTGATTTTAAAGCTTAGAAGGTTCTTGTTCCTTCCCATCCAACCATTCCAAAATCTTGTTTGCCTCTGAAACGTTTGTGGAAGTTGCCTGTATCAAATGTATTTGTAGCATTGCTCTGACTTAAATGCCAAAAACACTAAATATTTGTGAGGCACTGCTAAATGAGGTTTTTAATATTTACATTGAGCTAAAAATAAAATTGATCCAATGAATTTTGTAGTATTGTTTTCATGGTGAAACAAACACTTTTTTTGTGGATAGCCAGTTCACACATGTGCTGACCCATATCTTCAGATGTTACTAGTTTCAAAACAACTTCAAACTGTTATTTTGCTGACAGCTGGGAATATATTAAGTAATAGTTTCTTAAAATATGGCATTTTGAGCCAAAACGTGTTGAAAGATTTGAAAGTAGTGCTTTTTTATTTTTAAGAGTAACAATTTTTGAAATTGTTTTAAGTCAGTGATGCAGTATTTTTTAAAGTAATTTTTTGTTAAAAGGTATGTTTTACTGTAACTTGTAACCAAGTAACTTGAGATTTTGACTGGTAAACTTCAAGTGTTTTTATATTTGAAGTTGGCTTTAAAAAGCTAATGAGCTATACTCAAAAGGTTATATATAGACTCCCAAGCAGCTAAATGGAACAGTATTTTGTTTTGGAGTCTAGAATTAAAGTACCTTGTATTGTCTGCTTTTAAAGTATCCTGTAACTTTTAGCTTAATGCATAAAGAGTAACATCTTATCTTAATAAAAGTCACACTTTCTGTTTGTTAATGTACGTGCATTGCCTGTTTTATAACCAGTGTTGAACATTGCCCTCCAAGTCAGTTCTCTGAATAACCATTCACCAAATACTGTTTCTTAAAGGAAAGGTTCTGTGCTGGGCCATGATGCATTGTGATCTGGCCACTTGACAAAAGGTTTATAAGGAATTAGAATTGTGTGCATTAATAGTACCTTTATATAACGAGATGTCAAAGTAGACATGAGACGTGTGTGAATGATCATTCACTGTTTCTGTTTTAAAACTGGTCAGTACTATATCTAAAGCTGTGGTTTGTATGATGTTTTGACTTTCACTTTAAACGGCACAGAATAAATTAAAATGAAAACAAAAGTCGTATATGTTTCATTGATAAAGTGTGAGCTTGAAGCGTACCTTGGACATGAAGGTATTTGAAAGCAGCTATTTTTACCAATGGTCCACCCTTCACCTCATTTTAAGAATTAAGAGAAGACAGAGAAGAGAGTAGTATTCACAGTGCCATGGATGGAAACGACTTAGAACCTGAAGGACAGACAGTGTTAGAGCTAACTTACATTTACCATATTCATCCTTTGGTTTTCTTTTCATACTTTATCCAGCATCCTCCAGAATGTTTTGATACTCTTACCATAGATAATGTCTCACATTTTTGCTGGTATCAGCCACCAGGGGACTGAGTGAGGAAGCAGACCGAAGCCAAGGAAAAGATTGATAAATGCCTTTGAAAACCAGTTTGATACAGGGAATCATTAATTGCAGTGTCTGGGGACCAATTTTTAAAATTTTTCTGCAGCAGTGCTCAGCTGCCAGAATGTAGAGAGAGAAAAAGTGGATTGTGCCAGGGTCAGGCTTGATATTGGAGGAGTATCTCAGGGGCAAGGTCATTAGAGATTGCCGGAGATGGGCCTTGAGATTCGTGCTGGGTTGTAAGAGAAGTCGGATCATTAAGACTGATAAATTGGATGAATGGGAAGGGGTAGAGATTTAAGACAAAATGAGTGTGACATTTGTGTGTTATGGGTAGAAGGAAGTTTGGGACAGAGACTAGGATGTTAGAAGTGGAGCAGTTCTGAACAGTGACATGAAATATAGCCATAGAAAAGGGGAATCAGAACTGTACCACAGTGGTGTGTGAACTGTCACTGGCCGCTAATATAGCTAGAGTTGGGGTGGAGGAGATTGCCATGAGCTGGTGACCAGTTCAGGAACTTGCAAGACTGACCTGAAGGTGTGGGGCATCACGTGGACCCTGAAAGGAGGGAGTTTCCTAAAACTGGAAGAGGCTTACTCTTGGGGACCTGTGAGAATGTTTCTCTTCACCCTGGCCCGTCTGACAGCTCTGCAGGTCAGTATGTGATTGTTATGGTCAAGCAAGTACTTCGGTTATAGAGATGATGCCGTTTATGGAGAACTTGTTGGGGGGCGGGGGGGGGAGGAAGGCAGGAAGGAGCAAAAGCTCTGAGAATCATAAAAGGAAGAGTAGGAGATTTCCAGGTCGAGGGTGAGACAAGGATTCCAGACAGAACAAAGAGCTGTGCAAATGTCTTTTGAATTTCAAAATTTTTTAATTTAATTTAAAAAAATTTAAATTTGTTAATATATAATAGGCAACCAGTAACTTAACCTCCCTCTCTTCCCATACATCTTACTCACCGCTGTAGCCTTGGAAGCCTTCTTAATGACAGCTTGGTCCAGGAGTTGGTCAGTTCATTGAAAAAGTCTGTTATGGGAAGATACCTTGTTTGGAGAACTGTAGATAGTTGATTATTCCTGGAATAGAGTGATTATAGGGGACGATGGTTTGAACCTGGAGAAGTAGGAAAGATCTAGGTCGCAAAAGGCCTTCTATGCAATGATGATGGCTTTGAAATTTCTATTTGTTGAAGAGCATTGTGATACTTTACTTGGAGCTAGGGCATTGATTCACTTGTTGGACATGTATTAAGTCGTTCCTCTTGCAGGCAGGCACCTGGACGAAACAGGTGGCGTAGAAAGATGTTAACTAGCAAGGAGGGTTGATTTGGAGGCACAGTAGGAACAGGTGTGTCTCACTGTAGTTACAGTAAGAAAATAGCTCCGTGCCACCTGGAGAGGAGTGATGACCATGGGAAATTTGAGGACACGAAGGATCGACAAGATTTTTTTTTATTAAGGTATCATTGATATACAATCTTATAAAGGTTTCATGTGAGCAACATTATGGTAATTACATTCACCCATATTATCAAATCCCCCACACACCCCGTTGCAGTCAGTGTCCATCAGCATAGTGAGATGCTATAGAGTCACTACTTGATTTCTCTGTGCTATACTGCCTTCCCCGTGACCCCCCTACATTATGTGTGCCAATCATAATGCCCCTTAATCCCCTTCTCCCTCCCTCCCTCCCCACCTACCCTCACCAGCCCCTTCCCTTTGGTAACCACTAGTCCCTTCTTTGAGTCTGAGTCTGCTGTTGTTTTGTTTCTTAGTTTTGCTTCATTATATTCCACAAATGAGGGAAATCATTTGCTATTTGTCTTTCTCTGCCTGACTTATTTCACTGAGCATAATATCCTCTAGCTCCATCCATGTTGTTGCAAATGATAGGATTTGTTTTTTCCTTTAGCTGAATAGTATTCCACTGTGTATATGTACCACATCTTTATCCATTCATCTACTGATGGACACTTAGGTTGCTTCCATGTCTTGGCTATTGTAAATAGTGCTGTGATATCTTACTACACTGATGGACAGTTACTTCAATGGGGTATGGGGGGGACTTCATAATATGGGTGAATGTAGTAACCACATTGTGTTTCATGTGAAACCATCATAAGAGTATATATCAATGATACCTTAATAAATAAAAAAATAGGGCTGCGATAAACAAGGGTGCATATGTCTTTTTGAATCTGGGATCCTGTTTTCTTCGGGTAAATTCCTAGGAGTAGAATTTCTGGGTCAAATGGTATTTCTATTTTTAGTTTTTTGAAGAACCTCCATACTGCTTTTCACAATGGTTGAACTAACTTACATTTCCACCAACAGCGTAGGAGGGTTCCCCTTTCTCCACATCCTCATCAACATTTGTTGTTTGTCCTTTGGATGTTGGCCATCTTAACTGGTGTGAGGTGATATCTCATTTTAATTTGCATTGTCCTGATGATTAGTGATGTGGAGTATTTTTTCATGTACTGTTGACCATTCGAATTTCTTTGGAGAAGTATCTGTTCATATTCACTGCCCATTTTTTAATTGGGTTATTTGCTTTTTGGGTGTTGAAGTGTGTGAGTTCCTTATATATTTTAGATGTCCACCCCTTATCGGATATATCATTTGCGAATATATTCTCCCATACTGTAGGATGTCTTTTTGTTCTGCTGATGGTGTCCTTTGCTGTACAGAAGCTTTTTAGTTTGATGTAGTCCCATGTGTTCATTTTTGCCTTTGTTTCACTCGCCTGAGGAGTTGTGTTCAGGAAAAATTTGCTCATGTTTATATTCAAGAGATTTTTGGCTATGTTTTCTTCTAAGAGTTTTATGGTTTCATGACTTACATTCAGTTTCCATTTCGAGTTAACAGGATCAGCAGGATTTGAGATGGGATTGTGAAGGCCAGTGTAGGAGAAGGAGAGTTGCAGGATGGTTTCATTCCTGAAGCTGGGATTGATGACACTGAGGGATGCACAAAGGAGGAGTAGGTTTGAGGCTGGCCACGGGGAGATGGAAGACTAAAGTCAAGTTTGGGGCATACATATTTGAATTTGAGGTGGTTATATGCCATTAGGTATACAGAAATACTAACCAGTTGTAAAAATAGTATTTGGATATGGTTGAAACAGACTGTGGCCATCTGCATGTGAAAGCAGTTGGAGCTGTAGGCAAGAACTGGACCTGCCAGGGAGAGGAGTGGCCTCCCAAGAGCATCAGCATTTAAGAGTCTGGAAAAAACAAAAGAGGCCATTAGGACATTGAGAAGGACTGGTCAGAGAACCAGGAACATACCTGAAGGAAAGTAAGATGCTGGAAGCAAGACGAAGAAAGAACTTGAAGGAAGATCAAGTGTTCAGCTGACACACACTGTAGACTGACATTGCTCAGAGCTAATTATTAGAAGAGATTGTGGTGGCAGGAAACTGTTGCATCAGTCCATGCAAGACGATGCGAATCTGCAGGCTGGTGGTATTGGGGACAAAATGAGTAGATATTAATGGGAGTTGATTTGGCAGGGTTTGGTAATTGATGACATATGGAAGCCGAGGGACAAGTACAAATCGATGGTGGCTGATGGAGGACACAGGTGGGACATGTTTTAGGGGGCAGTTTGGGGATAAGTCCAGGTGTGCATAAGACTGGTGAAAATGGCCAATCTGATTTGAGTTATAAAAGATCAGGAGAACTGAGTTCCTACCCAAATGCTACAGAGAGTTGGCAGTTTATTTGACCACTCTGTTTCTTGGTCTACTAAATGGGAATGATGTCGTCTAAGATTCTTGTAAGGAATATATTTTTAAAAATACTTGTTAAGTAGATTTGTTAATATATAATAGGCAACCAGTAACTTAACCTCCCTCTCTTCTTTCCGTACATCTTACTCACCGCTGTAGCCGTAGAAGCCTTCTTAAAGACAGCTTGGTCCAGGAGTTGGTCAGTTCATTGAAAAAGTCTGTTGAAATGGGGAGTCAGTCATGTTACACTCTTTGAGGTAAAACCAAGGCTTTTCTTACTGAATATAAATCCATTGGAGTTCAATCTTAATTTCTTTGTAAAAGACTTACTTATGTGATTTCCAGTTTTGGTCTCTTAAAATTGTAACAAGAACAGAACCTTAACAGAACAATGATTTTTACTATATTTTTTTACTATATATTTATCTTTTACAAAGTTGCCTTACTTGTTCCTAGATGGACAGACAGGGTTTTACTATCTTGCCTTTATCAAATTTTCCCAAAACATCCAAGTAAGTTTTCATAGAAACAGTAACCCCTTTTTTACACCCAACATTTCATAATAATACTTAATTATCTACATTATCAGAGACAACTGAAATAAGCAGATGTGCAAACCATTTTAATTAAAGAGAAGTCATTACTTGAGACCAAAGAGCAGAAATACATGAGATACTAATCCTCCATCCTCGATTATGCACCCGACCCAGGGAAGTGCTGTGCGTCCTTTTTCATAGCAAATTGAGACCTTAGCCTGGATCTCTTCTCCCTTCTAAGAAGCTTTCATACTCCCACCCTCTGTCTGTCTGTCTCTACCCCCAGTCTGTGCTTCCCTCCTGGTTCATGAGAGGACAGACCCTTCTGCCTCTGTGAAACAAACCCTTTTCCCATGCGTTGGTTCCTGTTCCCCTTGCCTTTCAGCAAACTGACACTCCGTGATTTTCTTCTGTATATCCAGTCACTGTCAACAGGACCATTTCTTCAACGTTTAAACATACTCGGCAAACATTCTGTCCTGAAGAGGGAAAGTCCTTGTCAGCACTCCCCATGTCTCCCAGCCACTTCCTTCTCCACAGCAGGCTTCTCTGAGTTGCCTCTGTGACCCTGACATAAAATCCAAAGGACATTTCCCTGTCCCCAGCTGTGCCTGATCTCAGAGCATTTGTCATCATAGCCTGTCCCTTCCTTGAGACATCCTTTTTCTTTGGTTATAATGATAGGAAATTATCCCTTTATTGGTTTTGATCTTGTCTGGCCATCGATTCATCTCATTTGCAGGCTTACCCTGCATATAAATGTCAGAGTCTCCCAGGGCTAGGTTGAAGTCCCTTTTTCCTTACCGTGCCGTTTCCTCAGGCAATCCTATTTGTGACTTCAACTCCCTTCTTTTCACCAGTGGGGACACATTCCTATCTCTTGTGCCAAGAGTCTTCACAGTCTCTCCTCTTGGTTGTCTTAAACACTGGTCAAACTCAACGTCTGCAAGGTCAGATTGATAACCTTGTTGAAACTGTTCTTCCAGCGGCCTCTGTACAGTTATTAAAGTCGACCGCCTAAGTATCATCCTTGATACCTTCAGGCCCCATATCTAACACGTCAAGTCTTGTTAGTTCTAATTCTGAAATAGCTCCTGAAACGATTTATTTTTCTCCATTTTCTTATTACAGTCTGTAGGCAATGTAGTGTACTGGCCACAAGAGTGGTCTCTGGAATTAGACTTCTGTGTGTTTCATTTTTCATCTGTAAAATGGTGGTAGTAATGGTACCTATCTCACAGGATTTCTGTAAGGATTCTGTAAAGAACGTTTGGCTAGCTCCCAGTGTATACTGAGCGCTCCCTGCTGTAGCGATGCTCTCCGGGATCACTGCAACAGGGGCTGTCTCAACCCACTGCAGTCCCTCTCCAGTTTTTTCTCCTCATTGTCACCAGAATGGTGTTCTTGAAACTCACATATGACCCTGTTTATCTCCTTGCTTGTACCATGTAAATGGTCTCCCACTGCTCCTAGAAAAAGGGGTAAAAATCTGTAGCATGCCCAGTGACAGGCGGCCAGATCGTGTTTTCCAGCCTGACCTCATGCGCAGCCCCTCACTCTACCCTCACAGCAGTGTGAGCCATGGCTCAGTTACAAGCATGTGCCCACCCACTTCCCCTACACCGACCTCCCCTCCGCTCCCCTCCTAGTCATCATCAGATTTCAGCTCACCAGCCACTTTCTCAGGGAAGCTTCTTTGAGCTCCCCTACCCCCAGCCCTTTCCAGACAGTTCCTTTATTACATGGAACAGCCTTCTTCAGTGGCCCGATCCCAGACAAGAATTAGACCTTTGTTGGTGCATTTATTTGATTACATACCATCATCCCCACTGTGCTGAGTTGATGAATCAATATTTTAATATAAGATAGAACTTACATTAAAATAACACTCTACACTGCCAGCTGCATATAGTCAGTCTTTAGTGGGAATCTGAGTCTAAAATCAGAGACCTAATTCCTGTCTTGTCAGCGTCTCCTGAAAATGTTTGCTGTTTTCTTTAGTCAAGAAACACAAAAATGTATGTAAAAGAGATACTTTGCAAACCCCTGATTCCTTCTGTGCATTTTGTGTCCATACTCCATCTTTCTGAAGTCAAAAGATCCTGTGAGAGCAGCAGCCTTTGGCCACGAGATGGCGACAGATTTCAAGAATTAGCAGGTGGGTGTAGTTTCTATTCCTGTGGGGTGTGGGATCCTTTAAAGAGTGTTGATGGGTTTAGTAATTACCTGGCATCCTGTTTTGTGCCATAGGTAATTTACCTAATCGTCTTTACCTAAAGCGGCTAGGGTGAGCATCTTCGTTGTTGCTCAAACTGGAACACTTCCCAAAGTGAAGGGGAAGAGCATTGTATTCATCACTGGGCCTGGGCGACAGAGATAAACCAGGGCTGTTCCGGGCCCACAGGGACATCTTTTCAGTCCATCCGAAGCTGAGACGAACCAGATGACAGTATCTGTAGCCCGTCTGGTTCCTACTGCTGACGTGCAGTCAGAGGGAAAAGGAGCGCTCACAAATAGCTTTTGAACTTCACCTCCCAGTGCATGACTCCAGCAATTAGACACTTCCAGAAAATGAGTGATGGGAGGATGATTGACCCACAGGCCCACGTGTTTACTTGTGGGTTCACCAAACCCTATCTTTGGTGAGCCATCAGGGAAATAGGGTTTGCAAAATCCTTTTTCATATGTTGCCTTCCTTGAAACGTGGAGCTTTTCGAGGCGTGAGGAAGGCAGGGAAAATGTGACCTTAACGAGGAGAGAAGCTGAGGTTCGAAGAGGTAGAGGAGCTTCGCCGTGGCCATAGCAAGCACCCAGCCCCGGGCTGCTTCTGCTTGTTGCTTAGAGAAGGGAAACACTGTTTTCTTTTTTACTTAAAGCATCCAAATCGCCTTATGTTATTCAACACAAAGGAAAATAAATACATATAGAAACACAAGGTGAAGCCCAGATTTATACAGGTGGCCACGGCAGGATCAGCTGAGGGATGCAGTTGATCTTTTGTCCCCTCCACACCCCGGCCTGCCTTTGTGTCCTGTAGCACCCGCTTTCCCTCACTCCAGGAGAGGCCCAACAGCTTCCGGCTCTCGGGGGTTCTGAATCTGGATTGTCCCACAGGACTTGCAGCAGGTCAGGAGGAAAGGGGCATGTGGAGGAGGTGACCCAGTGGCCTGCGAGGAATGTGCTTAGATTCCCAGGGATTGAAAGCAGAAGCTTGCACTCTGTTCTCACATGACCCCGGGAGGTGGCAGGTCCTCAGTGGGGGTGGCTGGCAGGTTTTTGGGATCCGATGCTAAGCTCCAGCTTTGGAAACCGCAGCCAGGTTTTCTATGGCCACACTGGGCCCAGGGTGTGAGGCTCATGTGAGTGGGTCTTATGGGGGCTGCACGGTCGGCATCTCAGAGGCAGCCCTGCTGGACTGCGGAGCAAAGCTCCTGCTCGGTGTACTGGACTGCATAGGACCCTTTGGGCTCTGACGGAGGGTGATGTGCTTGCCGGTAATGACTGACATGACATGTCTCACAGCCCTGGTGCTTCACTCAGAGTCCGTTAACTTGGTTTAGACATAAAACAATTCACAAAGTACATAACAAGCCTTGCACTGAGTGCTGTCTAGTTAATTCATACTCCTTAAAGATGATGTGCACAAACAGCTTCTCAGTGCTCTTCCTCAGACCCCTGAAACACAGACACCAAAGGCGTGGCCTCTCCTGCCTTCTTGCTCCCTGTCCCACACCATCACTCCTGTAGTGCGGCGGAGCAGGTGCAAACGCTCATCACCGCCTCACCTCTCACCTTCAGTGCCCCCCAGGAGCCACCTCTTCCACTCAGCCTTCCTGGTGCTTCAGCGCCCCAGCGGCCTCCTGTTACTGCCTGCAGGAGAGCACTTCCCATTCGTCCTACTCACCCAGTGTTCTCCACCCACACAGTCACCTGGATGCTTACTAAATGCAGGTTCTCGGTACTTTATTTCAGTCCACAGAGGCAGAAATTCAGGGATGTTGGTAGTAAGAATCTGCATTTTTAATATGTTTCCCCCAGGTAATTACTATCCTTTTTAAAAAAAAATCCCTGGTACTGGTTTGAACACTTCAAAATTCATGCTCATGTGGAACCTGTGAATGAGACCTTTTTTGGAAATAGGATCTCTACAGATCATGGTAAAATGAGGTCGTACTGGATTATGTTAGGCCCTAATCCAGTGCCTGGGGACCAGGGGGAAATTTCAGACACACTGAGACACAGAGGAAACGCCCCCTGCAGGTGGAGGCAGAGGCCAGAGTGACGCCTCCACAAGCGGAGACCACCCAGGGTGGCCGGCCACCAGCAGGGGCCGGCACGGAGGCCTGGAGCAGAGCCCCTCCAAGCCTCTGTAAGAGAACCGAGGCTGCTGACACCTTGCTCTCTGACTTCTGGCCTCCAGGGCTGTGGGAGGATGCACATCTGTTTTAAGCCCCTCAGTTTGTGGTGCTTGTTACTGCTGCCCTAGGGAACTAATACCCCCACCCCACTGATCCTAAGGTCTGTGGTCTAGAACACACTGTCTTTTCCTTTTCCCTCCACAGGATGCTATACCTCCTATTCCGATTGTTTTAGTGTTGGAGTGCATGTAAGTACATTTTTTTTAGTGGTTCAGTGAAGGATCTCCTTGGGAATGTTCCCTACCTCGTGTGTCTTTGGGAGGCTGAGCTCACCTCTCTCTGTAAAAGTGAAAGCTCCCTGCCTGCCGCGCAGCTTTCCCGTGCTGGTGTGACCCCCCGGGTGAGAGCTCACGCCAGAAGGAGGGTGCCCCGGGAGCATGGCTCTGGGTCTGCTGTGTCCATTTGCTGCAGCGGTGTGGCTCCTTGGGTGGTGTGTCTGATGCACCCTGCAGGTGGGTGGAGCAGGCTGTGAGGGCAGCGGCTCTGCAGCCTAACTGCACCCTCGGTCCTGTCTGTGCTGCCCTCCAGTGAGGGCAGGCCCTTCCTGAGAGCCTGTGAGCCACCAGATAGTCTTGCAATCTCTTTCCTGCTTAAGTCAGTCCCAGTTGGTTTCAGTTGCCAGCAACTAAAAAGCCTGATTGTCATGGGTGGACATTCATGTTCTTTTTTTTTTTTTGAGAGGGCATCTCTCATATTTATTGATCAAATGGTTGTTAACAACAATAAAATTCTGTATAGGGGACTCAACGCACAATCATTAATCAACCCCAAGCCTAATTCTCAACAGTCTCCAATCTTCTGAAGCATAACGAACAAGTTCTTACATGGTGAACAAGTTCTTACATAGTGAGTAAGTTCTTACATGGTGAACAGTGCAAGGGCAGTCATCACAGAACCTTTCGGTTTTGATCACGCATCATGAACTATAAACAATCAGGTCAAATATGATTATTCGTTTTATTTTTATACTTGGTTAATATGTGAATCCCACATTTCTCCCTTATTATTATTATTATTTTAAATAAAATGCTGAAGTGGTAGGTAGATGCAAGATAAAGGTAGAAAACATAGTTTAGTGCTGTAAGAGGGCAAATGTAGATGATCAGGTGTGTGCCTATAGACTAAGTATTAATTCAAGCTAGACAAGGGCAACAAAACATCCACGGATGCAGAAGATTTCTCTCAAAACAGGGGGGGTGAGGTTCTAAGCCTCACCTCTGTTGATCCCCAATTTCTCCCCTGATGGCCCCCCTGCGACTGTGCCTGTCTTAGGTTGTTCCTCCCTTGAGGAATCTTACCCGTCTCTGGCTAACCAGTCATCTTCCGGGGCCATACAGGGAAATGTGAAGTTGGTAAGTGAGAGAGAAGCCATATTGTTTGAAAAGGTTAGCTTTTTACTTCTTTGCAGATTTATGCCCTGTGGCTTCTATGCCCAGCATTTGTCTTGAGGTATCTTTACCACTTGGAAGAATTATGATACTCGGTAATTTCGATATGAGGCACCAATTCTATTTAAGGGTTGTAATTAGGAAGGAAGAAGAAAAGCTATAGAAGTAGCAGGCGGAAGAAAACATGGGAAGATTGATTATTTCTTTGACATATCTTCTTGTAGAGTAACTTCAGCATGTATAGGTTTTAAGCTACTACTTAAATTGCGCACACACATTAACATAATAGGAATACAGCTACATAACCAAAGCAGACCTACAATTACCAGCCATACCCAGTGAAACCAAGAAAACCAGTTAGGCACCCTAGGCATTTGTGAAAACTTATCAATGATAACATTCGTGTTCTTTTTATCCATTTTTCATGTTACTGGGATTGAGTATTTTTGTTTCTCCTTAATTTGAGCTAAGTAATTATTATTAGTCATTAGCTAGTCATCATCATCATTATTGGGTATAGTTTTTAAGAGTTTGAGCTCCTTTAGTTATACCAGCGTGTTTAGTGATGCCTTTGCTCTGTTGTTCCTTGAGATCCAGTTCTTTCTTCTGGCTCCAGTTTCCTTTTCACCAAAACATCTCATTTGGTAATTCACTTGGTGAAGGTGCACGTTCAGTCTTTGTCTAATCATGAACATGTCTTTGTCTCTCATGAGATGAGCTGGATACAGAATTTTAGATTGCAGTTGTTTTTCCTCCACCCTTCGAGGTTATTATTCCATTATCATTTGGCCTGTGTTGTTGCTGATGAGAAATCAGGAAAGCTATAAATTATCATCACTTTGGAAGCTGTCTCTCCCCTGGTGACTATGCTCCTACGGTTTTCTAGGGGAAGATCTGTTTTATTAATGTGGCTTGGGAGTTGTGGTGCTTTGAAGAGCCTTTTTTATTTCTGGAAAGTTCTCAATCATTGTCTTGAAATAATTTCTCCTCCATTCTTTCTAGTCTTGGGCCTCTGAGTAGACAAATATTGAATCTTTCATATTTTTCAACTCTTGATCTGCTTGTGCTACTTTTTACTGAATTTCTTCATATTTACTAACTTACTAATTAATTATCTTTTAACCTATGTCCAGTTGGTTTAACCTTACAATTGAATTCCATTTAGTTGTGTATTTCATTACATTATCTGTTTATATGGATACACACATTTATATATTTATCTATTTATTTATTAAGGTATTACTGATATACACTATTATGAAGGTTTCACATGAAAAAACACTGTGGTTACTACATTCATCCATATTATCAAGTTCCCCCCGATACCCCAATGCAGTCACTGTCCATCAGTGTAGTAAGTTGCCACAGATTCACTATTTGCCTTCTCTGTACTACACTGTCTTCCCCGTGACCACCCCCCTACACCATGTGTACTTAAACATAATACCCCTAAACCTCCTTCTCACTGCCTCCCCACCTGCCCTCCCACACCCCTCCCCTTTGGTAACCACTAGTCCCTTCTTGGAGTCTGTGAGTCTGCTGCTGTTTTGCTCCTTCAGTTTTGCTTCATTGTTATACTCCACAAATGAGAGAAATCATTTTGACACTTTTCTTTCTCTGCCTGGCTTATTTCACTGAGCATAATGTCCTCCAGCTCCATACATGTTGTTGCAAATGGTAGGATTTGTTTCTTTCTTATGGCTGAATAGTATTCCATTGTGTATATGTACCACATCTTCTTTATCCATTCATCTACTGATGGACACTTAGGTTGCTTCCATTTCTTGGCTATTGTAAATAGTGCTGCGATAAACATTAGGGTGCATATATCTTTTTGAATCTGAGAACTTGTATTCTTAGGTAAATTCCTAGGAGTGGAATTCCTGGGTCAAATGTATTTGTATTTTTAGTTTTTTGAGGAACCTCCATACTGCTTTCCACAATGGTTGAACTAGCTTACATTCCACCAGCAGTGTAGGAGGGTTCCCCTTTCTCCGAATCCTCGCCAGCATTTGTTGTTCTTAGTCTTTTCGATGCTGGCCATTCTACATAGTGTGAGGTGATACCTCACTGCGGTTTTAATTTGCATTTCCCTGATACTTAGTGATGTGGAGCATCTTTTCATGTGCCTGTTGGCCATCTGAATTTCTTCTTTGGAGAATTGTCTGTTCATATCCTCTACCCATTTTTTAATCGGGTTATTTGCTTTTGGGTGTTGAGGCATGTGAGTTCTTTATATATTTTGGATGTTAACCCGTTGTTGGATACGTCATTTACAAATACATTCTCCCATGCTGTAGGATGCCTTTTTGTTCTGCTGATGGTGTCCTTTGCTGTACAGAAGCTTTTTAGTTTGATGTAGTCCCATGTGTTCATTTTTGCTTTTGTTTCCCTTGCCCGAGGAGATGCATTCAGGAAGAAATTGCTCATATTTATATTCAGGAGATTTTTGCCTGTGTTTTCTTCTAAGAGTTCTATGGTTTCATGACTTACATTCAGGTCTTTGATCCATTTCGAGTTCCCCTTTGGGTATGGAGTTAAACAATAATCCAGTTTCATTTTCTTGCATGTAGCTGTCCAGTTTTGCCAACACCAGTTGTTGAAGAGGCTGTCATTTCCCCATTGTATGTCCATAGCTTCTCTATGGTATATTAATTGACCATTTATGGTTGGGTTTATATCTGGGCTCTCTAGTCTGTTCCACTGGTCTGTGGGTCTGTTTTTGTGCCAGTACCAAATTGTCTTGATTACTGTGGCTTTGGAGTAGAGCTTGAAGTTAGGGAGCATAATCCCCGCAGCTTTATTTTTCCTTCTCAAGATTGCTTTGGCTATTCGGGGTCTTTTGTGATTCCATATGAATTGTAGAACTGTTTGCTCTAGTTCGTTGAAGAATGCTGGCGGAATTTGGATAGGAATTGCATTGAATTTGTAGATTGATTTAGGCAGGATTGCCATTTTGACAATATTAATTCTTCCTATCCATGAGCACGGGTTATGTTTCCATTTATTGGTATTTTCTTTAATTTCTTTCATGAGTGTCTTGTGATTTTCAGAGTATAGGTCTTTCACTTCCCTGGTTAAGTTTATTCCTAGATATTTTATTCTCTTTGATGCAGTTGTGAATGGAATTGTTTTCCTGATATCTGTTTCTGCTAGTTCATTGTTAGTAATATAGGAATGCCATAGATTTCTGTGTATCAATTTTGTATCCTGAATCTTTGCTGAATTCATATACTAGTTCTAGTAGTTTTGGAGCAGATTCTTTGGGCTTTTTTATGTACAATATCATGTCATCTGCAAACAGTGACAGTTTAGCTTCTTCTTTACCAATATGGATGCCTTTTATTTCTTTGCATTGTCTGATTGCTATGGTGAGGACCTCCAGAACTATGTTGAATAAAAGTGGAGAGAGTGGACATCCCTGTCTTGTTCCCAATCTTAAAGGAAATGCTTTCAGCTTCTTGCTGTTGAGTATGATGTTGGTTGTGGGCTTGTCATATATGGCCTTTATTATGTTGAGGTACTTGCCCTCTAAACCTATTTTGTTGAGAGTTTTTATCATGAATAGATGTTGAATTTTGTCAAATGCTCTTTTGGCATCTATGGAGATAATCATGTGGTTTTTGTCCTTCTTTTTGTTGATGTGGTAGATGATGTTGATGGATTTTCTAATATTGTTCCATCCTTTCATCCCTGGAATAAATCCTACTTGATCATAGTGGATGATCATTTTGATATATTTTTGAATTTGGTTTGCTAATATTTTGTTGAGTATTTTTGCATCTATGTTCATCATGAATATTGGTCTGTAGTTTTCTATTTTTGTGTGTCTTTGCCTGGTTTTGGTATTAGGGTGATGCTGGCCTGGTAGAATGATTTTTGGAGTATTCCCTCCTGTTCTACTTTTTGGAAAACTTTAAGGAGAATGGGTATTTGGTCTTCACTAAATGTTTGATAAAATTCAGTAGTGAAGCCATCTGGTAGAGGGGTTTTGTTCTCACATAGTTTTTGATTACCAATTCAATTTCCTTGCTGGTAATTGGCCTATTCAGATATTCTGTTTCTTCCTGGGTCAGACTTGGAAGGTTGTATATTTTTCTAGAAAGTTGTCCATTTCTTCTAGGTTATCCAATTTGTTAGCATATAATTTTTTATAGTATTCCCTAATAATTCTTTGTATTTCTGTGGTGTCCATAGTGATTTTTCCTTTCTCATTTCTGATTCTGTTTATTTGTCTAGACTCTTTCTTTTTCTTAATAAATCTGGCTAGGGATTTATCTATTTTGTTTATTTTTGTGAAGAACCAGCTCCTGCTTTCATTGATTCTTTCTATAGTTTTATTCTTCTCAATTGTATTTATTTATGCTCTAATCATTTTTATGTCCCTCCTTCTACTGACTTTGGGCCTCATTTGTTCTTATTTTTTTTAGTTTCATTAATTGTGACTTTAGACTGTTCATATGGGATTGTTCTTCTTTCCTGAGGTAGGCCTGTATTGCAATATACTTCTCTCTTAGCACAACCTTTGCTATGTCCCACAGATTTTGCAGTGTTGAATTATTGTTGTCATTTGTCTCCATATATTGCTTGATCTCTGTTTTTATTTGGTCATTGATCCATTGGTTATTTAGGAGCATGCTGTGAAGCCTCTATGTGTTTGTGGGATTTTTTTGTTTTCTTTGTCTAATTTATTTCTAGTTTCATACCTTTGTCGTTTGAGAAGCTAGTTTGGTACAATTTGAATCTGTTTGAATTCTCTGAGCTCTTTTTGTGGCCTAGTATATGATCTATTCTTGAAAATGTTCCATGTGCACTTGAGAAGAATGTGTTTTCTGCTGCTTTTGGGTGTAGAGTTCTGTAGATGTCCATTAGGCCCATCTGTTCTAATGTGTTGTTCAGTGCCTCTGTCTCCTTACTTATTTTCTGTTTGGTTGATCTGTCCTTTGGAGTGAGTGAAGTATTGAAGTCTCCTAGAATGAATGCATTGCATTCTATTTCCCCTTTTAATTCTGTTGGTATTTGTTTCACATATGTAGGTGCTCCTGTATTGGATGCATAAATGTTTATAATGGTTATATCTTCTTGTTGGATTGACCCCTTTATCATTATGTAATGTCCTTTGTCTCTTGTGACTTTCTTTGTTTTGAAGTCTATTTTGTCTGATACAAGTACTGCAACTCCTGGTTTTTTCTCCCTATTAGTTGCATGAACTATCTTTTTCCATCCCTTTACTTTTAGTGTGTGTATGTCTTTGGGTTTGAAGGGAGTCTCTTGTAGGCAGCATATAGATGGGTCTTGTATTTTATCCTTTCAGTGACTCTATGTCATTTGATTGGTGCATTCAGGCCATTTACACTTATGGTGATTGTTGGTAGGTTTGTACTTATTGCCATTGCAGGCTTTAGATTTGTGGTTACCAAAGGTTCAAGGTTTATTTCCTTACTATCTATGAGTCTAACTTAACTCACTTAGTATGCTATTACAAACACAATCTAAAGGTTCTTTTTTTTCTCCTCCTTTTTCTTTCTCCTCCATTTTTATATATTGGGTACCATATTCTGTACTCTTTGTCTTTCCCTTGGCTGACTTTGGGGTTAGTTGATTTAATTTTGCATTTTCTTAGTAATTAATTGTTCTACTTTCTTTACTGTGGTTTTCTTACCCCTGGTGACAGCTGTTTAGCCTTAGGAAGACTTCCATCTATAGCAGTCCCTCCAAAATACACTGTAGAGATGATTTGTGGGAGTTAAATTCTCTCAGCTTTTGTTTATCTGGAAATTGTTTAATCCCACCTTCAAATTTAAATGATAATCTCCCCGGATAAAGCATTCTTGGTTTGAGGACCTTGTGCTTCAGTGCATTAAATATATTATGCCACTCCCTTCTGGCCTGTAAGGTTTCTGCTGAGAACAGTCTGATCATAGCCTGATGGGTTTTCTTTTGTACATGATCTTATTTCTCTCTCTGGCTGATTTTAATAGTCTGTCCTTATCCTTGATCTTTGCCATTTTAATTATTATATGTTTTGGTGTTGTCTTCCTTGGATCCCTTGTGTTGGGAGATCTGTGCATCTCCATGGCCTGAGAGACTATCTCCTTCCCCAGATTAGGGAAGTTTTCAGCAATTACCTCATCAAATACCTTTTGCTTTTTGTCTCTCTTCTTCTTCTGGTACCCCTGTAATATGAATATTGTTGTGTTTGGATTGGTCACCCAGTTCTCTCAATATTCTTTCATTCTTAGAGATCCTTTTTTCTCTCTGTACCTCAGCTTCTTTGTATTCCTCTTCTTAGTTTCTATTTCATTTATTGTCTCCTCCACCGTATCCAACCTGCTTTTAAAACCTTCCATTGTATTCCTTAATGATTGGATCTATGACTGGAATTCATTCCTGAGTTCTTGAATATTTTTCTGTACCTCCATGACCATGTTTATGATTTTTATTTTGAAATCCCTTTCAGGAAGATTAATGATATTGGTTTCATTTGACTCTTTTTCTGGGGTTTGTATGATTTTGGATTGAACCAGGTTACTTTGACATTTCCTATTTGTACATGGCGCCCTCTAGTGCCCAGAAGCTCTACTCTCTGGAGCTGCTCAGCCCCTGGAGCAATGTCTGGGGTTGCAGGGGAGCAGTGTGGTGCCTGTGGGGAGGAAAAAGCTGTTTTCTGCTTCCCAGCTGCAGTGCCTCTCTCCGCTGCCAGAACCAGTGGGCTGAACACACAGGTGTAAGTCTCTATGCTTTGTGATTGTAGTTGCTGAAGGTGGGGCTTCCCTCTGGCTGGCCTGATGCCAGGGGAGGGCCTGCCGGTTTTCAAGCCAGGGGTGGACTGGCCAGGAGGAAGGTGCAGCAGGTTGCATATCACGGTGGGGGGCCTTGGAACTGCGTATCTAGCCAGGGAGATGGAGTGCCTGAAGCTCCTGAAAGTTCCCAACCTGCTGAGCAGAGAGCACCCAGACAATTTTATCTACCTGTCCTTTCTCCTGAGCAGTAAGCTCTGTGTAATCCTTGCCCCTTTAACAGCCCTCTTGCTGTCAGGAAGTCTCTCAGACTGCCTGCCTTTCTTTTATCCCAGAGCAGCCAGATATGGATCCCTGTTTTCCACAAGCATTTGGAATCTCAGTCTCTCCAGGTATTCTGCCTGTCTTAGCTTTCCGACCCTGCTAACCACCAGAGCACCATGTGATGTATGTTTGTGCTCCCAGAGCAGATCTCCAGGGCTAGGTGCTCAGTAGTCCCAAGCCTCCACTCCCTCTCCTCTCAGTTTTTCTTCTTCCTGCCAGTGAGCTGGAGTGGTGGAAGGGCTTGGGTTCCGCTGGATCACAGCTTTGGTATGTTACCCTGTTCTGTGAGGTCTGTTCTTTTCTCCAGGTGTATGCAGTCTGGGGCAGCCTTCTTTCCTGTTGCTGTTTCAGGAGTAGTTGTATTAATTATATTTTTGTATTATATGTGGTTTTAGGAGGAGGCCTCTGTCTCATCTCTCATGGTGCCATCTTTAATCTCTATATTTTTATATAAAGACAAAAATATGACTTTGTCAAACATATTTATGTGTGTTATCTTTTTTTTTCTTTTCCTTTTAGTTTGGCTTTTTCTTCCAGTTCCCCACTCACTTCATCCTCTCCCTCTCCTACATAACTCATGTTAACTCATGCAGTGTATATTCTCCCATGTTTTTGCCTTGGTTACATAATCTTTAACCCTGCATATACAAATATATATGACTTATGGTTTTCGCTATTGTTTATTTTGCAAAAATAGAATCATACACATACTTTTTGATATATTACTCCTGGAAATCCTTCTAGATCAGCTGGTACAATGTTAATTCTTTGCTTTTAAGATTTGCTTACTATTCTATGGTGTGGACATATTATAATTTATTCAAACACATTCTAACAATGCCCTTTCAAGCAGTGTTCCAATAAACATTCTTGTACAAATAGCTCTATATATCTGTGCTTTTATTTCCATGGGTTGGATCAGGGGTCAGCAAACTTTCCCTGTAAAGGGCCAGATAGTAAATATTTTAGGCTTGGTGAGTCATTCATCTTCATTTACCTCAGCTTTTCCTCCCCCAACCCCCAAGCAGCCATAGACAAGATGAAAACAAATGACCAGCTGTGTTCCAATAAAGTTAATTTATAAAACCAGGACATGAGTTGGATTTAGCCCACAGGACATAGCTTGATGGCTACAGGGATAGCTTATCAGAACTGAGATATAATGTGCATTTTGCAAAATTGTAATAGTAATCATCAGATTGCTTTCCAAAGAAACTATTATAATTCATGTGTCCTTGAGCAATGTCTGAAATTACACTTTACCCTGATTCCAACAATTTGGAATATTAAAAATTTTTGCCAGTCTGATGGACAGGGAGTAAATAGCTCACTGCAAATTTAATTTGCATTTTCTTTAGTATTAGTAAGTGTGCCCATCCTTTCATGTTTGTTGGCCATTTGAATTTTATTACCTGTGAGTTATCTTTGTCATTTGTTCTTCTTGTATTTTTGTTTCCTTCTTATCAATTAATAAGGAACATTTGTATATTGCAGATACTAGCCTTCTGTCTATTTTCTGCATTGACACTATATTTCTGACTCTATTTTTGTGTTATTTATGCTATCTTTTGCCCTAAAGCATTTAAAAAGATACTTAATGGATTCAAACATATCTTTATTACTTTCTGGGTTCCAGTCTTGGTCAAGGTCTTTGTTGACCTACTCTAAATGCATAGTTGCCTAGATTTCCTTGCAGGACTCTTATTTTTGTGTATTTAAGTCTTTCATCCATTTTAAATTTGTTTTTATATGGTGTAAGGCAGAGATCTGGGCTTATGTTCCTTCATCCCCTCATATGACAGGTGCCTGAGGTCTTGATATTTCGGTGTAATTTTTTTCCCTACCCAAGTTGACCAAATTTCTTTTGTCTCTTTCCTAGCCCAGTGTGCAGAAATTTCTGGTCCCCTTTCCATAAAGCCCTAGGGCTTTTGTCAGGACTCCCCAGCCTCATAAGCCCTGGAGCCAGAGCTCTTCCTCCCTAGTGTCAAGGGGTCTATAAAGTGCAGTCAATAATCAGCTCTCCTTTCAAAATCTGCAAATGTTCCCCAGGACAAGAGTATCCCCCCATACTAGGCTCACTCTCTTGATTTTTCTTCTCCCAGATCTTGGCCACGCACTCACTTCTAGCTTCCTGTCTTACAAAAGAAAACACTTGACGCGCCTTTACCATCCCGCCAAATACAATATGATGTGAGATCTCTTGGCTGGTTCATATACTTTTGTGGGACTCTAGACCCAAGTTTCTCAATCTAATTTCTTTCAATCACTCAAAAGCATGACTCATTGGTTTAACAACAGTACTGAAGAATTTGAACCAACTACTTTTTTAACATTTTAAAAGGCAACTACCCAGAAGATTATGAGTCCCTTGGGCAGAAGGTTGGATATGACATTTAGCTCATTAACTCAGCAACTAAGGAGAACTTTGGGAGGGATAGAGAGGAGGAGGCCTTCATGCAGGGCCAAGAGGTATGTATTTGGATGCATATTTGGTTTCCAAATCCGTTATTAAGCACCACTTCCGGCAATACAGCAGACCAAGGGGAGGCGGACGAGCCTTCCTTGCCACTGCCAACAGAGGGGCGACCTGGATACAAAAGCAGCCGTTTTAACTGCAGTATTTTTCACAATCTAGCTGAAAAAGGAAGAGTGGGAGACAACCAGGGGCCAGGAACAAAGATAGAAATCACAAGAGGGAGCTGAAGTGGCCCTGGGCTACTGTGGCCTGCCAGGGATGGAGCCCCGACAAAAGCCCTGGGGCTTTATGGAAAGGGGATGAAAGAGCATAAACCCAGATCTCTGCCTTACTCTACCCCACACTTTGAGACTAGGACCTGGAAGAGCTGCCCCCTAAAAGTGAGGGTGGACTAGAACTAAATGAGCACTCATACGGACTGCAGCCTTTCTTCAAGTCATTTGAAAAAGGCCTAGAAAATCCAACATCCTAAAATTAGCAAAGGATCAGTCTGAACTGTTAATAGTGCCCTAGTGATTATGTCATTAGCAATGCAAATCCTCTCTGGAGCAAGCTATGTTATCCTAGGCCTCTTCTCTACAAATAATTTTTCAAATACAAATGTCTAGCATACAGTGAAAAAACAGCATGGAAATACTTTTTTTTAACCTAATAAAATGTGTGTGTGTGTGTGTGTGTGTTAGTCCAAATGTCAACACTTTAGGGAGGCATTTCCCCAAAGTCAGGAAGACAAGAATGTACACTACTTCTATAATTATTTAACTTATTGGATTTAACAGGTATTCAAATATTAGAATACTAATTGCTACAATTAAACAAGAGAAAACAATTTGACTTTTTGATAATATATCAAAAACTTTTTGATAATATAATTGCATATCTGGAAAAATCAAAAGAAACAGTGGAAGAGTACTACAAAAACTGCAAGATAATAAAGTAGCAGGATGTAAAATTAGCATGCCAAAATCGTTAGCTTTCGTATATATAAACTATAAGCAGTTTGATGATATAATGAAAGAGACCCTGTATATAGTAACAAAAATTTAAAATAGGAACCTAATGAGAAATATGCAAAAATAATAAAGCTGTAAAAAGTTCTTGAAATAAAAATAGTTTAGAACAAATTGAGAAAAAAACCCTAGATTCTTGAATAGAAAAACTTAACATCATAAAAGTGTTATTTCCCCATAAATTAATTATAAATTTAACGCAACCTCAGTAAAATTTCCTCACATTTTTTTCCCATAATTAGACAAGTTGATTATAAAGTTTATATGGAAGAATAAACAACTGAGAATAGCCAGGAAATATTTGGAAAGACTGTCTAATGCATGGCTAATCCTTTTAGAATATAGCGAAACATTTAAAATCCTCTAAATTAAAACAGGAGGTACTGGCTCAGGAAAGGACTTATAAACTAATAGATCACAACAGAATGCCCAGAAATATAATTAAGAAGAGTTTAGTAAATAACAAAAGAGGCATTGAATCAGAGGGGTAGGTTAACTTTAAATAGTGTTGGGGCAAATGGATAACTGTAATGAAAAAGAAAAAAAATGTATCTTTTTCTCACAATGTATACTGGGATAAATTATAAATGTGTTAGAGATTTAAATGGAAACAAAATAAAGACAGAAAAACATACAAATACTAAAAGAAAACATGGGTGGGTCTTATTTTATAGCCCAAATGGAAATTTATAGTTGACTAAAAAAAAAATCTGGGATTCAGTAAAAGAAGAAATTTGAGAACACTGAAAGAAACCCCAATATAATAGGATATATGAGAAAAAATATATATATACTTATATATAAGTAAAGTCACCAGATAATTATAAACCGGGAAATATTTTGCAATGTATCACAAAATATTAATATACTTAATAGAATAAGGATTTCCCAGAAGTTGAGAAGAAAAAGATCCATAACCTGATTTTAAAAATAAGCAAAGGTATGAAATAGAGGGTTCACAGAAAGGTATGTTAATAGCTCTCATTCACAATAAGAGAAATGCATGTCAGAACTACTGAGATACTATCTCTCATCTATCAGATTTTTAAAAACCTCTAGAGTTTGACAATATAAATTTTGTTAAGTCTGTATAAAAACAGGCACTTTTATATACTGCAGGTGGGGACACAAAATAGTGCAATTTCTATGAGGTAAAATTGGCAATGTTTAGCAAAATTGTATGAGCATTGGCTCTGATCTGGCAATCATAATCCTAGGGTTCTATTTCAAATATTCAGCTGAAAATATATGAAAATATATGCAGAAAGCTATTCACCTTGGACTTACCTGTTAATAGCAAAAGTCTGGAACAAACCAAATGTGTCTCCATAGAGAACTGGTTAAATAAACTATAGCATATCTATGAAATGAAGGACTATGCAATTATCAAAAGAAACAAAGAGACAGCTCCCACTTCCTGATATGATGGGGTAGTTAGTAGAAAACTGTTGTATCCACTTAGAACGGCTAAACAAGATGGATATAACTGAAACTGATTTGTTTGAAGTTTTCAGAAGGCCACGGAGACAGCCTAGAATTGAAGAGTCAGCCAGGGAGAAGGGAATCTCACTGAAGTGAGCCCAACATTCTGAAAGCTGCTTTTGTTCAGTTGGCATCTGGTAGTTCTTGGCTTGGAGAAAGAGGCTGATAGACTTGGTGGAGGGTGGCCACTGCGAGGCAGGGAAGCCGCAGTTCTCAGAAGTTTCATAGGTCTGAGGAGATGAAACACTGCGTGCGGGGTTTCCAAATCAGCCAAGATTCAAGAAGCCAAGGTCCCAGAAAAAAAAGAGGGAGATACAGAGAAGTGAGCCTGACATTTGGCAGTTTTTTCTTTAAAGTACTTGGTGATTGTCAGTTATGGAAAGTGAGATTAAGAAGCCAAGGTAGCAGCTGGAAACCAGAGTGGAATTTTTAGCAGTCCTATGTTGTGGAGATGAAAACTGGAAATCAGGAACTGACTGGGAGGAAGCACTTAGTAAGCGCCCCAGGCTATCAGTTGAGACACTTACGATGGGGTGCATCAGGGTAGGTCAAGCCTCACTACAACTTAGCTTTGAGTCATCTTACCTTGATTGGGTTGAGATAAACTGTCCCTTCTCTAGCTGCTGGACAGACCATAGATTGCGTCTTCTAAGGAGGAAAATCACTTCATCCAGAGCCTCTACACTCTCTCAGGCACAGTGATTAGCATTTAATCCAGAATTACTGTGTTCCAAGAAGGGCCAGGAGAAAAAATGTATTAGAAATATACTCACAGGTGTTCCAGATTATTGCAGTTGCTGGACACAGATTTAGAAATGATTGTAGTTAATGTGGTCAAGAAAATAAGTGGAAAAATGAAGAATTTTACCAAAGAAACAGAATCTATATTTTTATAAAGCAAATATAAATTTGAGAACTGAAAAACAGAATAATCAAAATTAGAACTCAATAAATGGGCTTAGCAGAGGGTTGAACACAGCTGAAGAGAGGCCTGGTAGGCTGGAGATAGGGCAGCAGAAGATACCTTGACTGAAGTACGAAAAGAAAAAAGGATGGAAAATGCAGAATAAGAGACCTGGTCTATTATATGAAACATTCTAACAAATGTAATTGGAATTCAAGAAGGGAGGAAAGAGAATGTGGAAGAAGCAATATTTAAAGAGATAATAACCAAGGATTCTCCAAAAGTGATAAAAAAAATTTGAGTCACAGAATCAAAAATTACTAAGAACCCTAAGCAGTACAAAGGCAAAAACCTACACACTGGCACATCAAAATCAAATTGCTAAAAATCAAAGACAAAGAGAAGGTCATAAAAGTAAGTAGAGAAAATACATGCATTTCTTTCAAAGAAGCAACAATAACACTGAAAATTATATCAATAGAAATTATGGAAATCAAATGGTAGAATGACTCCTTTAAATGATTAAAAGGAAATAACAGCTAGTTTAGAATTCTGTACCTGGTGAAAATATACTTCTTAAATGAAGGCAAAATAAAGGTATTTCCAGAAAAACAAAAACTGAGGGTACATATGTCACCAATAGACTTATATAAGAAGAAATATTAAATGGAGTTTTCATGCTCTGCATCACAATTGTGGTTACACAAATTTATACATGCATTAAGATTCATAGAACTGTACACCAAAAAAGTCAGTAATTTTTTTTAAAGGAGTATATTTGGCACAAGGAAAATAGTCCCAGATGGAAATCCAGGATGCAGGCAGGAAGGAATGAAAAGCAATAGAAAAGATAAACATATGAGTAAGAGTAAGTGAATATTGACTACACAAAAATAATAATGTCCCTTGTGGCTTAAAATTCATGTTGAAATAAATTATAACTATAGTAACACATAAGGCAGACTGGGTAAATAGAGAAAACTGTTCTAATGTGCCTTTTTTGGAAATTAAATACTAATTTATATCAGACTCTAATAAGTCAAGAATTCATATTGTAATCTCTAAGATAAACATAGTATAAGAATAATATAAGAAACTCTTAATATAAGAATAATACAAGAAACAGTGTAACAACAGTAAAAGAATGTATAACTGAAAAGCTAATAGAGGGAAAGATACTAAACAATGCTTAATTTTAAAAGAGGCAAGAAGGGAAGGAAAAATAAACAGTGAGCTAAATAAACAATAAATAGTAAGTAGCTGAACCCAAATACATCAGTAGTTATAGTAAATATAAACAAATAAGTATCCCAATTAAAAGATAAAGATTGTTGGACCAGGTTTAAGGATGAAGCACAACTATATGCTATTTTGTTTGCATTTATTCCAAGAATAAAGTTTGATTAATATTAAAAAATCAATTTAATTCACCACATGAATGAAATGGGCAAAGAGGAAACACCCCTAAACTCTTTAGAAGCCACCATAATTTGACAAGTAAATTACAAGGAAAATTACAATTCAATCTCTTTTATGGACATGGATGCAAAAATTCTAAACAAAATTTTGTTAAATTGAACCCAATGGTATGGGAAAATTATAATACAACCCAATCTGTTGGGTTTAAATAAGAATGCAAGGTTGGTTTAGTTATTTGAAATCAGTTTAATTTATCCCATTAAAAAGGGAAGAAGATCATTTGATTATCTCAGATGCAGAAAATATATTAGCTAAAATTTGACACTAATTTTTATTTAAAAAAGAAAAGCAAACCAGGAATAAAAGAGACTTTTAAAAATCTGCTAAAGACTATCTACAAAAAATAATTCAGAAAATACTATTCATAGTAGTGAAATATTAAAAGGTTTACCTTGAAAATGGCAACAACGAAAGGATACCAACTATTGCCATTTCTATATTGTATATGGATAATTTTCAAAAAGAAAAACTTGAAGGCTAGGCAAAAACTAACAAAAGAAGTTACTTATATGGGAGTTAGGGAAAGGGTAGAGGCAATATGGATGGAAGTGCACCTTCCATGAAATTACCTTCTTGGATAGATTGGACTTTGGAGTCTCTGAATGCTTTATGTAATTAAAATACAATAATTAAAAAGGAGTGATAGCAAGCAAAAAAAAAATGGTAAATAAATGGAAACATATGAGCCTAAATGTATATTAAGTTGGTACCATATCACCCAGAGAAAGGAATTAATCCACCTGACTTTAAACTATAATAATTTGACTGTATATCCTCAGGGCACATATTTTAATGACAAAACAACTACAAAAAATATTCCCAAACCCTCAAATGGCACTCAGATTCTAACTGTTAGTAGTAATATTGTGATTTTGAAATTGTTATATTAAGATTACAGGATAAGGCAAATAAATAATTATATTACTCTTAAGATGAATCAGGATTTTGAGACAAAAAGTAAAAAATCAAAGAATTTAAGTAAAAGCATGTAATTTTATATTTAAGTTAAAAATACAATTATGAATTTGTGATTTTTCCCATTTATATAGGAAATATACAAAAATCCATATTTTATGTGTATATGTATATATATACACATACCTATTTACTAGCATTGTCAAATATAATGACTAGATGAAATGACTCATAGCAATGATCCCCCCTAATGCCCAGCCTGTGGTCTCTAAATACCATTTCCCACTTAAAGGAAGAAAGTTTTGGGAAAACTATGATTCCAAGTCCAGGGCAGAAAAGTACTAGTTGGATATGGGACATCTTATCATATCAGAAAGTGAGGAAGCAATCAAAGACTAATGAGAGCATATTAAAAGGTCATAGGAATTTAGGAGAATAGGCTTCTATTCTCCTAAAGATGGGAAAATTTGAGCTCAAAAAGAGAATAATGATTACAATTGATGGAAACATATGAAATATATAAAAATCCATAAGTTCAGAACAAGACAATGTCCACCATTGCCATTTTAACACTGCTGTAGAGGTTCTATCCAGGGCAAGTGGGGAAAGAAAAAGGAAGGAAGGGAGGAAAAGAGGAAGGAAGACGCATTTACACTGGAAAGAAAGAAGTAAAATTATCTCTGTTCACTACTAAAAATCTGCTAGAACTAATAATCCAAAATCAATATAAAAAATCAACTATACATATATTCAGTAGGAATAAACAATCTGAAAATGAAATCAGAAATAATTCCTTTTACATTAGAATCAAAAATAATAAAATACTTATGAATAAATTTAATGAAAGTAACAAGAATTGTATACTGAAAAGTATAATACTGTTGAAAGAAATTAAGGAAGATATAAATAAATGAGAAGACATCCTATGTTAACAAATTGGAAGACTTAATATTGTTGAGATATCAATATACCCTATTCATCTACAGATTTAACACAATCACTCTTAAAATTATAGGTGGCTTTTTTTTTGAAGAAACTGATAAACAGATACTAAAATTTATATGGATATGTTAGAGAATGAGAATAGCCTAAATGATCTGAAAAGAACAAAGCCAGTGGACTCAGATTTCCTGATTTCAAAACTTCCCACATAGCTACAGTAATGAAGAAGTTGTGGTACTGGTGTAAGGATAGATAAAATCAAATGAAATAAAATTAAGAATCTAAAAATAAACTCATTTATGGTCAATTGATTTTTGACTAAATAACCAAAACCATTCAATAGGAAGAGGATGATCTTTCAACAAATGGTGCTGGGAGAACTGATATCACCATGCAATAGAGTGTATGCCCCTAAATTGCACCATATACAATAATTAACTCTGAGAAGAAAATACAGTAGTAAATTTTTGTGATCTTGGATTAGGCAACAATTCTTTAATTTATGACATAAAAGCATAAATGATATAAGAAAAGACTGACAAGATAGACTTCATCAAAATTAAAAACTTTTGTACTTCAAAGGATACTATAAAGAAAGTGAGACAACTCACAGAAATATTTTCAAATCATATATCTGATATACAACTTACCCAGGATATACAAAGAATTCTTACAACTCAAGAAAAAAAATAAAATTCTTATAACTCCATCAACAGTCCATTTAAAAATGGACAGAGGGTTTGAACAGACATTTCTCTGAAAGTGACAATGAATGGCTAATAACACATGAAAAAATGCCCAACATCATTGGTCATTAGAGAAATAAAAATAAAAACCACATTGATATACCACTTCATATTCATTAGACTGGCTATAATAAAAAAGACAGACAATACAAACACTGATGAAGATGTGGAGAAACTGGACTCCTATACTACTAATGCAAATGTAAAAAATGCAACCATGTTGGAAAAGAGTTGGACAGCTCCTCAAAATGTTAAACACAAAGTTACCATACAACCAGCAGTTCCCTTCCCAGGTATCTGCCCAAGAGAAATGAGAAATACATCCACACAAAAACTTGTACATATATGTTCATAGCAGCATTATTCATAATAGCTAAAAAGTGGATACAGCCCCATGTCCATCAATTGATGAATGGGTAAACAAAATGTGGTATATCCTTATAGTAGACTATTATCAGCAATAGAAGTACTGAAGTTCTAATACGTACTACAACGTGGGTGAACCTCAAAAACATAATACTAAGTGGAAAAAGCCTGTAACAAGAGACTATATTGTATGATACCATAATGTGAAATACCTAAAATAGGCAAATGTACAAAGAATGAAAGTATGTTAGTGGTTGGGGGAACCCAGTACAATGTGAGTGATTACTAATAGATACAAAGTTTCTTTTGTTGATGATAAACATGTGCTAAAATTAGATTATAGTGATGGTCGCACAACTCTGTAGTATACTAAACACCCTTGAATGTTATACTTTAAATTGTGAAAATTATGTATTGTAGATTATGTCCTAATAAAGCTGTTTTAAAATTCCATGGGTGTATTTAATGCTATACATTTAAAAACCATGTTGATTACCATTGGAGATTGCTAGGGCATCAACTATTACTTGGAAAGAATCAAGCATTTTTCCTGTTTTTCTTTCAAACTGCATTTTTGGGTAACAAAATAGTTGATTAGGGAGACATTATGGTAGAATTAGAAAAGCACCATATTGCAAACCTCATAAATAATTTCAATAAGGAATTAAAAAAACTAGATTCATTAGAACTTGGAATTATAGAACTGAAAAATAAAATAACTGAAATTAATAACTCAATATAGCAGTTTAGATACAAATGAAGAGAGAATTAGCAAACAGAACAATGGGTCAGTAGAATTAGGTAAATAGAGACAAAAAGATGAGATGTACTTACCAAAAGGAAAGAGACATATATGATAAAATGCAAAGATCTAATGTACATTTAATTTTTGTCCCAGAAGGAGGGGAGAGAGAGAATGGGGCATGGCAGTAATTTAAGAGATAATGACTGAAAGGTGATATAGCCTTAGGGGCTGAGGCTGTACTTTGTGTTAGCATCGTGGGCCATATATACATAGATGAGTTAGTATATTTTCTGAGGAGAAATACTGAGTCAAATTTGGGATCATAATGCTTCCAGAGAGACAGAGGCAAAGACTTTTAAAGACAGTAGCTAACTTCCTTGTATCTTGGTATTTTTTTTCAGGTCCTACTTCTAGTCCCTTGGAATGTCTACCTGTATTTCTTATTTATTTCTATTCTTTAGTTTCTTGAATCTTTCTAATAAATTCCCCTTCACTTAAGCTTTTTATAAAAGTGATTCAGAAAATATAAATCAATTTCTTCTGATTGCTCTGTTACACTGGTTAGACAAAACATCCCTCTCTTGTTTTAGACCTTTATGGAAATTACACTTTTGTTTCATGTATGCTGTTTGTTTTTGGTGTCAGGTTATGGGAGTATCTTTCTATTCCAATATACAAAAGAGATTTTTGTATGTTAGGGATGGATATGGAATATTATTGAATCTTTTTGGTATTTATAGAGATGATCATGTGGCCTTTTCTGCTTCAACTTAATTTTGTGATGATTTACACTAACAAATTCATTACTATTATACTAGCTTTACTTACCTGGACTAAACCTTACTCAGTTATGGCACATTATCCTTTTAATGCACTAAGGTACATTATTATTTTAATTTACTAATATCCTGTTTAGAATCTTTTAGATTAAACAGTTTAGAATCTGTTTCATTAGTTTGGACCATATTTCTTTTTTTCTTTCTCTCTGTTGTTTCGCTTTGATTATGCAATCCTTAAAAGATGAACTAGAAACTGTTTATCTTTTTCTATATTCTTGAGAAGTTTAACTCGCATAAGGATAATTTATGTCTCCTAAGGGATTTGATAGGACTCTCTAAAATCCATCTGAATCTAGTGTCTTATTTTTGGGGTAGTTCTTTGAAACCTTTTCATTTTTATCCCCCATGGACTATTTCCCATGCAGTTTCTATCTCTTCCCAATTCTGCTCTGATGATTTAAATTTTCCAGGTTCTATCCTATTTCAACCAGATTTTCAAACACATAACATAGAATCATATATATCAATTCCTCCTCTATATTAGGATCATATATATTTTCATTTCTAGTGTTACAAGTTCATAGTTCTTTTATTCTTTTTTCCCTCTGTACACAGTTGCCAGAGATTTGTCTTTTTTTTGTTGTTGTTGGATTTTAAAGGCAAAAAACCTTGATTTTACTTATAAATTTTACTTTTTGTTTGTTTTCTAATTCATTACTTTCTGCTTTTATCTCTACTAGTTCTTTTTTTCTTCTTCATTATAGGGTTTTAATATTTTTGAGTGAAAATTAGTTTATTTAGTTTAGTTCCTTAATTTCCAATTGCTTTATTTTGACATTGTGCTTTATTTGAATATGAAGGTAGAAGCCTTCACAAGATAACTGAAAACATTATTTCCATATGTCAGTGAAGGAACTGTATAATGTTATCTTAATCAAGGAATCAATCTGAGAGAATTCACATGAACATGTGCCAGTTAGATTTGCAAGACAGAAAGTAGTAGTTAGTCCTGTAAATTAAAGATTTGCAAAAGAGAAAAGAAGTTTGTAGTTAATCTTGTAAAAGAAAAAGATGCCTTTCTATTAAAACATTAAGAAATTTCCAACAACCATGCTTCCCTTCTGTTATTCCTACTTGAGCCTAGGATTATCCAAATTCCCATTTCCTAAAACTGCTAATTCAAAAAATGAATGTTCCCCCAAAGAACAACTTTCCTTAAAATCTCACCCCACTTAATCAAAATCTCTATTTTTAACATTATTTAACAGCCCTCATTCCATTTTGACCAACTTGCTCTCAAAATTCAACCAACTTTGGAAACATTTTACATTGATTATAATGTGGACAAGTGATTAATTTTAATTAAAGAGAGCTTGTTCAGAATTTCCAAAACGAAATATGAGCTTGCACAAAGAAAGCCTCAGACAGAAGGCTAATTTTTCATAAACTACTGAAAACAGGACATAGAATGGATGTTTGTCTGTGACCTTAGCATTTGTGGTTCCTGCCACAGAACTGAATGGCCATTCTTTATTGTTCTATGACTCGGCCCTCTTACATGATTACTTGTATAAAACAGAGGCACACAGCAGGGCAATTCTTCACTAGTTTAAATTGTTTATAGTTTCTTTGTACCTATAATTCACGATTTAAACATTTCAAAGTACATTTGTTTATGTTACTCAAACTTAACACTGAGGTTTTTGAGAAGTTCCTATGAACTATTACACTGTGAAATGTCTACTTAGCATGGAAAAGAAGGCTGTGAGGGGGTGGATGGAGAGCATGACTTTATGCCCTGAGAACATGTTCAAGGAACCCAGGGTGACTGGGAATCTGGGGAAAGAAATGATTCTTACAAAAACGGAATGAAGAGTGCAAAACAGGTGCTCCAGTAGTAGAGAGCATGCACAGAGGAAAAGAGCCTGGGCTTAGGAATTGGACAGAGATGTGACATAATTTCTGAGTGATGAAGAAGAATTAGGCCCATGAAGAAATATGGTCATTGTGTGCCAGGCAGGAGAAATAGAGCTAGGAAAGTGCAAAGGGCTGAAGTGTGAAGAGGGGCTTCATTCATGGTTGAAGCAAGTGTGGGCAGGACAGGATGCAGGATAGGATGGGGCTCTGGCCAAGGAGGGTCTTGTATGATACACCAAGGAGAGCACTGGGGCACCTCTTAGGGTGGCTTAATCACACTGGAATTGAAGGAAGGTCACCCTGAGTGCAGGGGGTAGAATGGATGGGGAAGGGTGGGTTCTGTGGAGGGAGACCAGCTAGGAGTCCCTTGTAGTAGTCTAGCTGATGATGACAATGACTGGCATTAAGAGAAGAGCCACAGGACTAATGAAAAGCAGCTTCTGTAATATTAGAGGCAAAATCTGCTACTTTTGGTCACTGGTTCAATATGGACCTTCAAGAAATAGAATGATTTTTTTACTTCTAACTTTACCAAGTAGGTGGACGGTAATGCCATTTGCTGAGACAGTCTATAGAGGTTGTCTGCAAAATGCAAGCAGAATGGGTATGCCCTCTGGAAGGTGGAAGAAAGTGAGAAGACCTACCTAAACATGTGGAAGATGAATAAGAGAGAGTTGTCCAGAGGCTTGTTAAACAGTATTTGGGTCCATGTGAAGCTGGGAACCATGAATGCCACCATCTGCATGGTTGTACATTTTTTCCACTGAGCTTGTGAGAGAGACAGATGTTGACTGATGCTCTGGCTTACTCAGATGTCTCTTAGACCAGAGCAAGGTGCACACAAATGCAGGTGTCCCCTCTGACAGTAACCGAGAGATGGAAGTAACCCAATTTCCATTGGTGGATGAAGGGATAAATAAAATATGGCATATAAGCACAATGGAATATTACTCAGACATTAAGAAGAAGGAAATCCTGTCATGTGCTACAACATGGATGAAATTTGGACATTATACTAAGTGAAATAAGCCAGTTACAAAAGAGCAAATACTGTCTGATTCCATTTACATGAATTTCCTCCAGTAAGCAAATTCATAAAGACAGAAAGTAGGATGGTAGTTGCCAGAGGCTGGGAGGAGGGGGAAACAGCAAGTTGTTATTTAATTTAATGGGTGTAGAGTTTCACTATGTGAAGATGAAAAAGTTTGGACATCTTTTTCTTAACAATGGGAATATACTTAACAATATTGAACTGTAGACGTAAAGATGGTTAAGATGATAACTTTTATACTATGTGTGTGTGTGTTTTTAATCAAAATTAATAAAAGAGATATACTAAAAGCAATAAAGATGTTTAGGTTGGTTTATAATTTAAGAAAAGCATCCCAGGTTCCCACACTGTCCTCTCGTCTTGCTCACCGTGGCTGGTCCTGGGGCCAGCTCAGTGGGGGGTCTGTCCTCCTGACACCTGGTGACCGACAGTGGCCATGACCTGAGAATTCTCCCTGGCCTCCTGTGGTGGATCTGACCTTTCCTGTTGTTACCCCAGCACTGACTCAGAAAGGTGGGCATCAGGTTTTGTTCCCACCCATGTGGTTAGTGAATGACATGGGGAACTGATTCCTCTCATTAGACACACAAATCTATCTTGTGATATTTAGCAGAAGTCCACCTATACAATTCATTTACCTACCACCACATTTTTTTTTTGAGAGGACATCTCTCATATTTATTGATCAAATGGTTGTTAACAACAATAAAATTCTGTATAGGGGAGTCAATGGTCAATGCACAATCATTAATCCACCCCCAGCCTAATTCTCATCAGTCTCCAATCTTCTGAAGCATAACGAACAAGTTCTTACAAGGTGGACAAATTCTTACATAGTGAATAAGTTCTTACATGGTGAACAGTACAAGGGCAGCCATCACAGAAACCATCAGTTTTGATCAGTCATTATGAACTATAAACAATCAGGTCAAATATGAATATTTGTTTGATTTTTATACTTGATTTATATGTGAATCCCACATTTCTCCCTTTATTATTATTATTATTATTTTAAATAAAGTGCTGAAGCGGTAGGTAGATGCAAGATAGAGGTAGAAAACATAGTTTAGTGCTGTAAGAGGGCAAATGTAGATGATCAGGTGTGTGCCTGTACACTAAGTGTTAATCCAAGCTAGACAAGGGCAATAAAACATCCACGGATGCAGAAGATTTCTCTCAAAACGGGGGGGGGGGGAGGTTCTAAGCTTCACCTCTGTTGATCCCCAATTTCTCACCTGATGGCCCCCCTGTGACTGTGCCTGTCTTAGGTTGTTCCTCCCTTGAGGAATCTTACCCATCTCTGGCTAACCAGTCATCTTCCGGGGCCATGCAGGGAAATGTAAAGTTGGTAAGAGAAAGAAGCAAAATTGTTTGAAAAGGTTAGCTTTTTACTTCTTTGCAGATTTATGCCCTGTGGCTTTTATGCCCAGTATTTGTCTTGAGGTATCTTTACCACTTGGAAGAATTATGATACTCGGTAATTTCGATATGAGGCACGAATTCTACTTAAGGGTTGTAATTAGGAAGGAAGAAGAAAAGCTATAGAAGTAGCAGACAGAAGAAAACATGGGAAGATTGATTATTTCCTTGACATATCTTCTTGTAGAGTAACTTAAGCATGTATAGGTTTTAAACTACTAATTAAATTGCGTACACATATTAACATAATAGGAATACAGTTACATAACCAAAGCAGACCTATAATTACCAGCCATCTCCTGTGAAACCAAGAAAACCAGTTAGGCATCCTAGGCATTTGTGAAAATTTATCTATGATATGGTGGATATTGTCCAACTGAACATGAACAGTCTGAGAGAAATCAGACAAATTAAAACAACCCATTCCTGGGAACTGTTCACATCCCATATCTTCTTTTAACAGTAGATAGTCTGTAGTTGTAAGATTTTGGAGCGCTACAACTTGCACTTCTCCTAATTCTTGGTTAAGTTCCAACAGTGTAGATCCAGTCAAATTTGTTGTTTTACTGTATGCACAGGCCAGCTTAGATATCTCCTTCTTCATTCCCATGGCAAGTCCAGGAACCAGTGGGATGAGTGCATCTACAGCTGTAGCATCACCTGGATCTTTGTTGAGGTTTTTTGATGATCATCTTCTGGTGTGACTCTTCCAGAGAGTGCTGATGTTGGAAGTTCTTCATATCGTATCTTAGTTCATTTTCTGGGTAGCCAAATTAGGCTTTGATCCTCTGTATAAACACAAACAGACCCTTTGCCTACACTTTGATATGCCCTTTATACCATTGTGTAGAAATCGTTGGAGGTCACCACACAGGAACTGCCTTTTTTTTTTTTAAGAGAAAGGAATATTATCAGAAAAGTGTACCTCCATAGCTGATCATCTGACACCCATTAAGTGATCAAAATTAAGGATATTTAAAGCATGCATTAATTGTTGATTTACAGTTAGTTTTATCCTATCAGGGAGTAAACCCCCTTCACTTTCTTTCTTTCTTTCTTTCTTTTTTGTTAACTTTAATCTACACTTACAAGAAGAATATTATGTTTACTAGGCTCTCCCCTATACCAGGTCCCCCCTATAAACCCCTTTACAGTCACTGTCCAACAGCATAGCAAAATGTTGTAGAGTCACTACTTGTCTTCTCTGTGTTGTACAGCCCTCCCCTTTCTACCTCCCATGCATGCTAATCTTAATACCCCTCTTCTTCTTCCCCCCCTTATCCCTCCCTACCCACCCATCCTCCCCAGTCCCTTTCCCTTTGGTACCTGTTAGTCCATTCTTGGGTTCTGTGATTCCGCTGCTGTTTTGTTCCTTCAGTTTTTCTTTTGTTCTTATACTCCACAGATGAGTGAAATCATTTGGTATTTCTCTTTCTCCACTTGGCTTGTTTCACTGAGCATAATACCCTCCAGCTCCATCCATGTTGCTGCAAATGGTAGGATTTGCCCTCTTCTTATGGCTGAGTAGTATTCCATTGTGTATATCTACCACATCTTCTTTATCCATTCATCTATCAATGGACATTTAGGTTGCTTCCAATTCTTGGCTATTGTAAATAGTGCTGCGATAAACATAGGGGTGCATCTGTCTTTCTCAAACTTGATTGCTGCATTCTTAGGGTAAATTCCTAGGAGTGGAATTCCTGGGTCAAATGGTAAGTCTGTTTTGAGCATTTTGATGTACCTCCATACTGCTTTCCACAATGGTTGAACTAATTTACATTCCCACCAGCAGTGTAGGAGGGTTCCCCTTTCTCCACAGCCTCGCCAACATTTGTTGTTGTTTGTCTTTTGGATGGCAGCCATCCTTACTGGTGTGAAATGATACCTCATTGTAGTTTTAATTTGCATTTCTCTGATAATTAGTGATGTGGAGCATCTTTTCATGTGTCTGTTGGCCATCTGTATTTCTTTTTTGGAGAGCTGTCTGTTCAGTTCCTCTGCCCATTTTTTAATTGGGTTATTTGTTTTTTGTTTGTTGAGGCGTGTGAGCTCTTTATATATTTTGGACATCAAGCCTTTATCGGATCTGTCATTTACAAATATATTCTCCCATACTGTAGGGTTACTTTTTGTTCTATTGATGGTGTGTTTTGCTGTACAGAAGCTTTTCAGCTTAATATAGTCCCACTTGTTCATTTTTGCTGTTGTTTTCCTTGCCCAGGAAGATATGTTCAAGAAGAGGTCACTCATGTTTATGTCTAAGAGGTTTTTGCCTATGTTTTTTTCCACGAGTTTAATGGTTTCATGACTTACATTCAGGACTTTGATCCATTTTGAATTTACTTTTGTAAATGGGGTTAGACAATGGTCCAGTTTCATTCTCCTACATGTAGCTGTCCAGTTTTGCCAGCACCATCTGTTGAAGAGACTGTCATTTCGCCATTGTATATCCATGGCTCCTTTATCAAATATTAATTGACCATATATGTCTGGGTTAATGTCTGGATTCTCTAGTCTATTCCATTGGTCTGTGGCTCTGTTCTTGTGCCAGTACCAAATTGTCTTGATTGCTATGGCTTTATAGTAGAGCTTGAAGTTGGGGAGTGAGATCCCCCCTACTTTATTCTTCTTTCTCAGGATTGCTTTGGCTATTTGGGGTCTTTGGTGTTTCCATATGAATTTTTGAATTATTTGTTCCAGTTCATTGAAGAATGTTGCTGGTAATTTGATAGGGATTGCATCAAATCTGTATATTGCTTTGGGCAGGATGGCCATTTTCACGATATTGATTCTTCCTAGCCGCAAGCATGGGATGAGTTTCCATTTGTTAGTGTCCCCTTTAATTTCTCTTAAGAGTGACTTGTAGTTTTCAGAGTATAGGTCATTCACTTCTTTGGTTAGATTTATTCCTAGGTATTTTATTCTTTTTGATGCAATTGTGAATGGAATTGTTTTCCTGATTTCTCTTTCTATTGGTTCATTGTTAGTGTATAGGAAAGCTACAGATTTCTGTGTGTTAATTTTGTATCCTGCAACTTTGCTGTATTCTGATATCAGTTCTAGTAGTTTTGGGGTGGAGTCTTTAGGGATTTTTTATGTACAATATCATGTCATCTGCAAATAGTGACAGTTTGACTTCTTCTTTACCAATCTGGATTCCTTGTATTTCTTTGTTTTGTCTGATTGCCATGGCTAGGACCTCCAGTACTATGTTAAATAGCAGTGGGGAGAGTGGGCATCCCTGTCTAGTTCCCGATATCAGAGGAAAAGCTTTCAGCTTCTCGCTGTTCAGTATGATGTTGGCTGTGGGTTCATGATATATGGCCTTTATTATGTTGAGGTACTTGCCCTCTATTCCCATTTTGCTGAGAGTTTTTATCATGAATGGATGTTGAATTTTGTCAAATGCTTTTTCAGCATCTATGGAGATGATATGTGGTTTTTGTCTTTCTTTTTGTTGATTTGGTGGATGATGTTGATCGATTTTCAAATGTTGTACCATCCTTGCATCCCTGGGATGAATCCCACTTGGTCATGGTGTATGATCCTTTTGATATACTTTTGAATTCGGTTTGCTAATATTTTATTAAGTATTTTTGCATCTACATTCATCAGGGATATTGGTCTGTAATTTTCTTTTTTGGTGGGGTCGTTGCCTGATTTTCGTTTTAGGGTGATGTTGGCTTCATAGAATGAGTTTGGGAGTATTCCTTCCTCTTCTATTTTTTGGAAAACTTTAAGGAGAATGGGTATTATGTCTTCTCTGTGTGTCTGATAAAATTCCGAATTAAATCCATCTGGCCCGGGGGTTTTGTTCTTGGGTAGGTTTTTGATTACCGTTTCAATTTCTTTGCTTGTAATTAGTTTGCTTAACTTTTGTGTTTCTTCCTTGGTCAGTCTTGGAAGGTTGTATTTTTCTAGGAAGTTGTCCATTTCTTCTAGATTTTCCAGCTTGTTGGCGTATAAGTTTTCATAGTAGTCTTTAATAATTCTTTGTATTTCTGTGGAGTCTGTGGTGATTTTTCCGTTCTCATTTCTGATTCTGTTGATTTGTGTTGATTCTCTTTTTCTCTTAATAAGTTTGGCTAGAGGCTTATCTATTTTGTTTATTTTCTCAAAGAACCAGCTCTTGGTTTCATTGATTTTTGCTATTGTTTTATTCCTCTCAATTTTGTTTATTTCTTCTCTGATCTTTATTATGTCCTTCCTTCTGCTGACTTTAGGCCTCATTTGTTCTTCTTTTTACAGTTTTGATAATTGTGATGTTAGACTATTCATTTGGGATTGTTCTTCCTTCTTCAAGTGTGCCTGGATCGCTATATACTTTCCTCTTAAGACTGCTTTCGCTGCCTCCCACAGAAGTTGGGGCTTTGTGTTGTTGTTGTCATTTGTTTCCATATATTCCTTGATCTCTATTTTAATTTGTTCGTTGATCCATTGATTATTTAGGAGTATGTTGTTAAGCCTCCATGTGTTTGTGAGCCTTTTCGTTTCCTTTGTAGAATTTATTTCTACTTTTATACCTTTGTGGTCTGAAAAATTGGTTGGTAGAATTTCAATATTTTGGATTTTGCTGAGGCTCTTTTTGTGGCCTAGTATGTGGTCTATTCTGGAGAATGTTCCATGTGTACTTGAGAAGAATGTATATCCTGTTGCTTTTGGATGTAGAGTTCTACAGATGTCTATTAGGCCCATCTGCTGTACTGTGTTTTTCAGTGCTTCCGTGTCCTTACTTATTTTCTGCCCGGTGGATCTATCCTTTGGGGTGAGTGGTGTGTTGAAGTCTCCTAAAATGAATGCATTGCAGTCTATTTCCCCCTTTAGTTCTGTTAGTATTTGTTTCACATATGCTGGTGCTCCTGTGTTGGGTGCATATATATTTAGAATGGTTATATTCTCTTGTTGGACTGAGCCCTTTATCATTATGTAGTGTTCTTCTTTATCTCTTGTTACTTTCTTTGTTTTGAAGTCTATTTTCTCTGATATTAGTACTGCAACCCCTGCTTTCTACTCGCTGTTGTTTGCCTGAAATATGTTTTTCCACCCCTTGAATTTTAGTCTGTACATGTCTTTGGATTTGAGGTGAGTTTCTTGTAAGCAGCATATAGATGGGTCTTGCTTTTTTATCCATTCTATTACTCTGTGTCTTTTGATTGGTGCATTCAGTCCTTTACATTTAGGGTGACTATTGAAAGATATGTACTTATTGCCACTGCAGGCTTTAAATTCGTGGTTACCAAAGGTTCAAGGTTAGCCTCTTTAGTATCTTACTGCCTACCTTAGGTCACTTATTGAGCTGTTATATACACTGTCTGGAGATTCTTTTCTTCTCTCCCTTCTTATTCCTCCTCCTCCATTCTTCATATGTTGGGTGTTTTGTTCTGTGCTCTTTCTAGGAGAGCTCCCATCTAGAGCAGTCCATGTAAGATGCCCTGTAGAGGTGGTTTGTGGGAAGCAAATTCCCTCAGCTTTTGCTTGTCTGGGAATTGTTTAATCCCGCCATCATATTTAAATGATAGTCGTGCTGGGTACAGTATCCTTGGTTCAAGGTCCTTCTGTTTCATTGCATTAAATATATCATGCCATTCTCTTCTTGCCTGTAGGGTTTCTGTTGAGAAGGCTGATGTTAGCCTGATGGGTTTTCCTTTATAGGTGACCTTTTTCTCTCTAGCTGCCCTTAAAACTCTTTCCTTGTCCTTGATCTTTGCCATTTTAATTATTATGTGTCTTGGTGTTGTCCTCCTTGGATCCTTTCTGTTGGGGGTTCTGTGTATTTCCATGGTCTGTTCGATTATTTCCTCCCCCAGTTTGGGAACGTTTTCAGCAATTATTTCTTCCAAGATACTTTCCGTCCCTTTTCCTCTCTCTTCTTCTTCTGGTACCCCAATAACACGGATATTGTTCCTTTTGGATTGGTCACACAGTTCTCTTAATATTGTTTCATTCCTGGAGATCCTTTTGTCTCTCTCTATGTCAGCTTCTATGCGTTCCTGTTCTCTGGTTTCAATTCCATCAATGGCCTCTTGCATCTTATCCATTCTGCTTATAAATCCTTCCAGAGTTTGTTTCATTTCTGCGATCTCCTTTCTGGCATCTGTGATCTCCCTCCGGACTTCATCCCATTTCTCTTGCGTATTTCTCTGCATCTCTGTCAGCATGTTTATGATTCTTATTTTGAATTCTTTGTCAGGAAGACTGGTTAGGTCTGTCTCCTTCTCTGGTGTTGTCTCTGTGATCTTTGTCTGCCTGTAGCTTTGCCTTTTCATGGTGACAGGAATAGTTTGCAGAGCTGGGACGAGTGACGGCTGGAAGGACTTCCTTTCTTGTTGGTTTGTGGCCCTCCTCTCCTGGGAGAACAGCGGCCTCTAGTGGCTTGTGCTGCGCAGCTGCGCGCAGACAGGGTTTCTGCTTCCTGCCCGGCTGCTATGGAGTTAATCTCCGCTGTTGCTGTGGGCGTGGCCTGGCTCGGGCAGCTGCTCCAAAATGGTGGAGTCCCGTTGGAGCAGGAGCGGCTGGGAGGCTATTTATCTCCTTAAGGGGCCTCCCTGCTCCCTGCAGCCCAGGGGTTAGGGTGCCCAGAGATCCCGGATTCCCTACCTCTGGATTAAGTGGCCCGCCCTGCCCCTTTAAGACTTCCAAAAAGCACTCACCACAACAAAACAACAACAACAACAACAACAACAAAAGATGGCTGCTCGCTTTTCTTTTGTCGTCCGGTGCCCGCCTCCAGGACCCTCTCACCGTTCTTGCTGCCCTGTTTCCCTAGCATCCAGGGCCCCCTGGGCACGTACTGTGTCTGCGCTCTGGCCCGGATGGCTGGGGCTGGGTGTTCGGCAGCCCTGGGCTCCGTCTCCCTCCCGCTCTGCCTGCTCTTCTCCTGCCGGTAGCTGGGGGGAGGGGCTCTCGGCTCCCGCGGGGCCGGGGCTTGTATCTTACCCCGTTCGCGAGGCGCTGGGTTCTCTCAGGTGCGGATGTGGTCTGGATATTGTCCTGTGTCCTCTGGTCTTTATTCTAGGAAGGGTTGTCTTTGTTATATTTTCATAGATATATGTGGTTTTGGGAGGAGATTTCTGCTGCTCTACTCACCCCGCCATCTTGGCTCTGCCTACCTACCACACATTTTATTAGAGTTGAGGAAAAATTAGTAGGCATTCAGCCCTTTATAACTACTTTTTAAGGTAAGCAAAACAGTGAAAGAGGAAAATAGGGAGAGAAGCATAAGAATAGCTGGGCTTAAGGATGTTGCCCTGGAATGCATGTTGTAAGATCTGGTGCAAAGGGAGGTGAGCTTTGCCTTCAAGTTTGAAATTATTGGGGGTCCTAGTTTTAAGAAAAACACTCATGGCTCCAAGGTCTTCATGTTCATAAGATTCATTCAGTAAATACTTCTTGATGTATGTCCTATTCCAGGCTTTATTTAGCTCTGAGAACAGTGGACAAGACAGGAAGTGTTTCTTATCCATGGGATCCCATTTTTGGTGGAAATTGAAAAAGAAAAAAGGCAAAAACTATAAAAGCTAGTAATAAGAGGTTTGAGAGGATGAAGAGAAGTGAATGTGGTAGAAGATGTCTGGGTAGGATGATTGAGAGGTTAAAGCTGCTGAATTCTGGGAGATAAGAGCTTGATCTGGACCATCTCAGAGGGAAGCTGTGGGGCAGGCGGGCAGCTGGTACAACAGAATGACTTAGCTAATTTGAGGAATAGAAGAGAGGCTCCTGTGGCTGGAACAGGAGAGAGACAAGGGTGAGCATGGTCTGAGCTAAGTTCAGAGGTCAGCATTGATCATGAAGGGCTTTACAGGTCAAGGTTCAAGTCAAAGGGCAAAGAACAGGACTGGAGGGTGCTGAGTAGGAGGGTATCAGGATGATTTATGCTTTTAAAAGGCTGTCTTGGCAGCTATGTGGAAATTGCATCATAAATGGGCAAGTGTGGAAACAGGGTGGCCAGTTCAGACATTTGCTACCATCTGTGACAGAGGTGACTGTAGCCTGGATTAGGTTGATGGAACTGGGTAAGATCCCTCAGGGAGGAGAGAAGGGGCCCCCCAAAACCAAAATAGCTGTTCAGAGGAGCTTAGCTTTCTTAGGTCTGGGACCTGAGGGAAATTTCTCAGGGGGTCCTTATGAACAGGGACACTCATGTACCCTGAATTATTCTCAAAAGCATCACTACATCCTCCCTTCTCTCTCCACCCCACCTCCTTCTGCCCCTCCCATGCAGTTTAGTGAGTGCGGACCCGGTGCTTCCTCTGTGATGTAGCAAGCAAGGGGGCTCTGGTATTCGTCACAGCTGATGAAAAACCCAAGAAGGGTGAAGACAGAGCAGTGAGCAAACCAATTTCATGGAGGTTGGGTAGGTTGTTCTGTTGAAGATTAAGAGGACTCTGGTACCAGTCAATGAATGAACACCCAATGTGAATGATAGGGCTTGTCCCCGAGGCACATCAAATTCCAACTGTATGGGCAGCTAATCAGTGAAACAGATGATCTGCTTCTGTTTCCAAGTACCGATGAGGAGCTGCTTCACTGCAGAAGGCACAGGCCAGAAAGCATTCTCAGTGAGACAAGTACAGTTTGGTTCCACTACATCCTGGCTTGTCCATATAGTTTTTTTCAACTTTGTTGTTTTCCCCTCTCTCTTTCCTTCATTGTACATAAACTGGCATATGTGACCAGGTCTACTGTACTATTATGATTTTTTCCTAAATGGTCATTGATATATTCTGTTGACATAAAAAGGAAATGGAGTGGAGAAAAACCAGTTTCTGTAGAAAGACTTATTAGCAGTGTGCTCGTTCAAGTTTTATTTTTATATGCCATTAAGATACTTTGCTATCATTGTTTGACAAACAGTAACACCAACAGCAAAATCTTTTACACGTTTTGTTCGGAGAATTTCAACATATTTCATTTATGATTGTAAAACTAAGGAGTTTGATTCTGGGGAAAAGATGGTGGTGTAAGAAGGAAGGCAAAAACCTCCTCCCAAAATCACATAGAACATGAAAATACAGTAAATACAACTAAATCTGAAAATAACCTGAAGACTGCAGAACAGACTGCCGACGTCTGGGGAAAGGAGAAGACCCTACAGAAAAGGGTAAAGTGGCAACGCCACGGTCTGGCAGGAACCAAGCCCTCCTCCCACCCCAGCCCACAGGCAGGAGGAAGAGGAACAGAGCAGGGAGGGAGTAGAAGCCCAGGACCACCGAACACCCGGCCCTGGAGAACTGCTCCGGGAGCACAAACCCAAATTACAATGGTGCACATTACATTAGTGGGGCTGGACAACAGAGATGGACGGGACCCTCTGGGAGGCTGAGATTCTAGCTGCTTGTGGAGAACAGGCATATGCTCTTCTGGCGCCCTGAGAAAAAAGAAAAGTGGGAAGTTTGAAAGACTTCTCAGCAGCAAGAGGGATGCCAAAGGGGCAAGGGTTGCACAGTGCTCTCTGTTTAGGAGAAAGGTCAGGTGGACAATACCTCCCCAGCCTGCCCTCAGCCCAACAGGTTAGGAACTCTCAGGAACTTCAGACACTCCGTTCTTGTCACTGGCAGTGTAGCCCTGAGGCTTCTTCCTGCAGGTGTGGCCTGCTGGCCGGCAGAGAAATCAGACTTTGCTCCTAGGTATGCAGAGGGAGGCTGTCCCAGCTTCCTCAGCCCTGTTTCTGGCCAGCTAGGGAACTGCGTGCGGGCACCAGCCCTGGGAGCTCTTTCATCCCGGTAGGTGCTGTTCCTGCTCCCCAGTGGCCCCACCATTGCAGCAGGCTAGACGGAGGGTGGCTCCCCCTATGGCAGCTCCAGAAGCACAGCACCAAGGCTCCCTGCTGCCCACATGGCCCCCTTGACCCAGCAGTGGAGTTAGGCATTGCAGCCAGAAAGCCAGAGGGAGCTTCTCCTGCCTATATGGACCCAGCTGCATATGTACTGTGGGAGCCAATCCTGGGAGCTCCTTCCTCCTGGAAGGCTCCTGTGACCTCTGCCATTGCTGCAGGCCAGGTGGGGCAGCTCTGCCCACAGCAACTCCAGCGGCACAACTCCAAGGGTTCTCCCTGCTTGCACGATCAGCTTACGGCCCACACAGCCCACCTGAAATCAGATCACTACAAGCCAGACAGATGCCCTGCCCACCACACGCCAACAGCTGGGCTCCAGCACAGGAAACTGAGCTGCTGGGCACTAGAGGGCACCTCCTGCACAAAGTTATTATTCCATAGGAAACACACACAAAAAAATAATGATAATAATGAAGAGGCAGAGGAATTTGGTCCAAACAAAACTAAAAGATAAAACACCAGAAAGAGGCTGAGTGAAACTGAAATCACCAATCTTCTTGATAAAGACTTCAAAATAAAAGTTATAAACATGCTCATGGATCTACAGAAAAATATTCAAAATCTCAGGGAGGACCTCAACAGAAAGATAGAAGACCTCCAAAAAAGTCAGAGCTGAAAAATACAGTATCTGAAATGAAAAATAGAATGGAAGGAATCAATAGCAGGCTTACACAGGTTGAAGAAGTTGCATGTGATCAGGAAATTAGGAAGCAAGAAAACAATAAAGCCAAAAAACAGAGAGAAAAAAGGATCTCTGGGAATGAAAGGATAATAAAAGAGCCATGTGACAATATTTGTACTTGCTTGGTAATTAATCCAAATGGAGCAATATTCTCATTATAGGTACCAGAAGAAGAAGAGAGAAAAAGGGATAGAAAGTCTCTTTGAGGAAATAATTGTTGAAAGCTTCCCCAATCTAAAGAAGGAAATAGACACTCAGGTCATGGAAGCCCAGATATCTCCCAACAAAAAGAACCCTAGGAAGAAGACACCAAGACATACAATAATTAAAATGGCAAAGATGGAGGACAAGGAGAGAGTACTGAAAGCAGCCAGAGGGGAAAAAAAGATTACTTTTAAAGGAAACCCCATCAGACTATCAGTAGACTTCTCAGCAGAAACTTTACAGGCCAGAAGGGAATGGCATGATATATACAACATAATGAAAGAAGCTTCCAACCAAAAATACTCTACATGGCAAGATTGTCACTTACATTTAAGCAGGGATTAAATAATTTTCAGATAACCAAAGGTTGAAGGAGTTCATCACCACTAATCCAGCCCTACAGGATATGTTAAAGGAACTGCTCTAGGTGAAATATTCTTAAGGCTAAATAGATGTCACCAGAGAAAAAATACCCACAATAAAGGCAGTAGACCAATTAATTACAAAGCACATACAAAATTAAATCAAATACTCACAAAATCAATCAAGGCATACATAAAAAGTGCAGAATATGACACCTAATATATAAAGTGTGAAGGAGGAAGAAGAAGAAGAAGGGTGAAAAAAGTACCTTTAGATTGTGTTTGAAATAGAGCAAACAGCCATTTAATATAGAATGTTAGATAGTAAGGAAGCTGCCCTTGAACTTTTGGTAACCACAAATCTAAAGCCTGCAATGGCAGTAAGTTCATACCTATGAATAATCACCTTAAAAGTAAATGGACTGAAAGAAAATTACAGACCAATATCGCTAGTGAACATAGACGCAAAAATCCTCAACAAAATATTAGCAAACCAAATTAAAAAATACATCAAAAAGATCATCCATCATGACCAAGTGGATTTATTCCAGGGATGCAAGGATGGTACAGTATTCGTAAATCAATCAATATCATGCATCACATCAACAAAAAGAAGGACAAAAATCACATGATCATCTCAATAGATGTTGAAAAATGTTTGATAAAATTCAGCATCCATTCATGATAGAAACTTTTAACCAAATGGGTATAGAAGGTATGTACCTCAACTTAATAAAGGTCATATATAACAAACCCACAACCAGCATCATACTTAACAGTGAAAAGCTGAAAGCTTTTCCTCTAAGATCGGGAATAAGACAAGGAATCCCACTCTCCCCACTTCTATTCAATATAGTACTGGAGGTCCTAGCCACAGCAATCAGACAACATAAAGGGATAAAAGGCATCCAAATTGGTAAGGAAGAAGTCAAACTGTCACTGTTTGCAGATGACATGATACTATACTTAGAAAACACAAAGACTCCACCAAAAATATTAGAACTAATAACTGAATTCAGCAAGGTGGCAAGATACAAAATTAATACACAGAAATCTGTTGCATTCCTATATACTAACAACAGATTAGCAGAGAGAGAAATCAGGAAAACAACTCCATTTACAATTGCATCAAAAAGAATAAAATATCTAGGAATAAACCTAACCAGGAGGTGAAATGCATACACTGAAAACTACAAGACACTCATAAGAGAAATTAAAGAAGACACCAATAAATGGAAACCTATCCCTTGTGCATGGATAGGAAGAATTAATATTGTCAAAATGGCCATCCTGCCTAAAGCAATCTATGGATACAATACCTATCAAAATACTAACGACATTCTTCAATGAACTAGAACAATGAACTAGTTTTAAAATTCATATGGAACCACAAAAGTCCCCGAATAGCCAAAGCAATCCTGAGAAAGAAGAACAAAGAGGGGGGATTACACTCCTTGGCTTCAAGCTGTACTACAAAGCCACAGTAATCAAAATAATTTTGTACTGGCACATGAACAGACCCATAGATCAATGGAACAAAATAGAGCCCAGATATAAACCCACATATATATGGTCAATTAATATACGATAAAGGAGCTATGAATATACAATGGGAAAAAGACAGCCTCTTCAACAGCTGGTGTTGGCAAAACTGGACAGCTACATGTAAGAGAATGAAACTGGATTATTGTCTAAGCCCATACACAAAAGTAAACTTGAAATGGATCAAAGACCTGAATGTAAGTCATGAAACCATAAAACTCTTAGAAGAAAACATAGCCAAAAATCTCTTGAATATAAACATGAGCAACTTTTTCCTAAACACATCTCCTCAGGCAAGGGAAACAAAATAAAAAATGAACAAATGGGACTACATCAAACTAAAAGGCTCTGTACAGCAATGGACACCATCAGCAAAACAAAAAGCATCCTACAGTATGGGAGAATATATTCATAAATGTTAACATCCAAAATATATAAAGAACTCATATGCCTCAACACCCTAAAAACAAATAACCCAATTAAAAACTCGGAAGAGGACCTGAACAGACACTTCTCCAAAGAAGAAATATATATGGTTAAAAGGCACATGAAAAGATGCTCCACATTGCTAGTCATCAGAGAAATGCCAGTTAAAGTCACAATGAGATATCACCTCACACCGGTTAGGATGGCCAACATCCAAAAGACAAGAAACAACAAATGGTGGCGAGGATGCGGAGAAAGGGGAACCCTCTTACACTGTTGGTGGGAATGTAAATTAGTTTAACTGTTGTGGAAGTTCCTCAAAAAACTAAAAATAGAAATATCATTTGACTCAGTAACTCCACTCCTAAGAATTTATGTGAAGAAAACAAGATCCCTGATTCAAAAAGACATATGCTCCCCTGTGTTTATTGCTGCACTGTTTACAATAGCCAAGATATGGAAGCAACCTAAGTGTCCATCAGTAGATGAATGGATGAAGAAGAGGTGGTACATATACACAATAGAATATTATTCAGCCCTAAAAAGAAAAGAAATCCTGCCACTTGCAACAATCTGGATGAATCTAGAGAGTATTATGCTCAGTGTAGTAAGTCAGGGGGAGAAAGACAAATACCAAATGATTTCACATATTTGTGGAGTATGTTTGTCTGATGTTCCATCATAATTTAGAAAGGAAGTTCAGTGTAGTATGGGTGAGTCTCACTTCTGAAGGCACATGGTGTCCATCTGTCCTTCACTCAGTTGACTCAGTTGACTCACCTCACTCAGTCAAGTGGTTGTCTGATTTCTCCACTGTATCTTTTTACAACCAATACACAGTCTGTGGAGAGACTGAAGGGTGTTTCTCTGCCATGTGGAAGCACCAGTCCCAGGGAGGTGTGTACATGTGTGAGGAAGTTTTTCCCTCCGGTGGGAACTTGGGGAGAGCAGGATCTGCGCTCCCTCCAGCTGCAGCAGCTGAGAAATCTGCGCATCTTCTAGTCTTGAGGCTTCCAGACGTCCCAGGGCATTTTGTTAGGGTTCAGTCACTGCTCTCCGTGGGGCTTTGGGGGCTTGGATCTCTGCAGGCACTGACGAGTCAAGCTTGCATCTGTGAAATGATAACATGGCTGAGGTGCCTCCTGTAAGAGAAAAGAATGGGATCTTAACCCTTAAAGCTATCTCTTTACAGGGTCAAGTGTATCTGAATCTGGGACCAGGTTTTAGGAAAGGGCATTCGTTCCTGAGGGGAGACTGACAGTAGCAGAAATGGAAATCTGGACAGGTCACACCCTACCCTGGGGTGGGGTGCCATGAAAGATTGATTTAAGGTGTGAGAAACAGCCAATAGAAGAACTTGTCCCACCCTGGTACCCTGACAGGGGGCTGAGATGGCAGAGAACTGGCTATGAGCCCTGTGGGACGCCCAGTCCGTCCAGCTAGGGAGCATCTTGACCTTACAGGAGAGGCAGGCTCTCGCTGCTCCACACACACATGGGCACCAGAGCTCTTACATGGTCCACATACTTCATATGTAAAAGGTCTGTAAATGCAGAGTTCTAACAATCTGAGTATCAGGATGGGGAAAAACAAAAGTGTCGCATTGTATGGAGAGAGCGCATGGGGCCAGGGATGATGTAGTATCACAATTACACAAAACCAAGGACTCTAAATCCAGAGACAGGGGTTTGGTCTAGTTACACCAATTTTGCAAGGGAGTGACTGGAGCCGTATCCACAGGAAGCTATGAAACGAAATTCAGCCCCAGCAACTTGCAGGCAGAGAACTCAGTCATCCAACAACAGGAAAAAGAGGTGCTATAGTCAATGATGGAAAATCACTTAAGTAAAGGGAAACAATACAACGGTAATTTACGGACACTCTAAATCCTGCCCTTTGGAGGGAGTTCAGTTTTTATTTGTTATCTTTAAGGATCCTGCAAAGTCCTTTTGTTTCAAAAGCCTCCTCCAATGTGGGATTGGTGGGGAATGTGCAGGGTTCATTCATTTGGTCAGTTAAGCCAGTCAACAAACATGAAATGTGCTTCTTGTGTGAGCCAGGTTGTAAGCTGGGGAAGATGAACTCAAGATGCCCTAGATCTGAATGTACAATAGAATAAGGAGATGTGCAGGCAAAGGAATAGTAGTATGGCTACGTGTTTGTAGGGCCCTTAAGAATTGTTTTCAAAGCTTATATTCATAACACTGAGCAAGGTCCGCAGTAGTAATCCCCGTTTAACCGTTGTAAAAACCAAACTGTTCCCATGGCCTGTTGTTTCCCATCAGACCACAAGGGGGTGCTGTGTGGCGCTACCCCGAGGACTCCCGAGGGAACTGCTTTCAGTCAGCAAAATGCTGGGCTCTAAGGAGAAGCCTGGAAACCCTCCTAGGTGGTGCCAGATTAAGAGAGGGCTACCTGGAGTGAGTGAGCGAGGGCCATTTGTGCTGGCAGGGTAATGAAGAACTCTTGGGGGGCCCCTGCCAACAACGGTGGCCGCCTGGGAAGTGTAAACACAAGCCCATTCTTCTTTGCAAGCAGCAGAACATGCTAACTTTTCTCTAGAAAGCTTTACCTCCACACGAAGGGCCCCTACAAGCCCTCTTTTTAATGTTCCCTGCAGACCTTTTGTTTTCTTGTTGATTTTTCTTTTGCAAACAGGGTTGGGGGACCCATTATTCAACCAAAACCTTTTGTCAAATCTTAGGCCTTTGCTAGTATGGATTGGCTGTCTAGACAGACAGGTGGAAATAATTGCCTAAGGGCAAGAACAACCTTAACTAAGTTACCATTTACATTTTTACATCCTCCTAAAAAATACACCCACACCAGTCCTTTGTTTTAGTATTTCAACATTGTGCAAGACTCTGGAATAATTTGCTTCTCTTACTGATGTTTAAAATGTCCCTTTCACAACCATTGTTCTCAGAGACTTCAACTGCTTTAACAGGGATTTAAGTCACAAAGGGTCCAGGCTGTTCTGAAAAAAACCCTGTTATGCTCCCTGGGTCATAAAGGAGACTCGTAAACTGCTTTCAGTTGGTAACTGCTGGGGGAGGTGCCTGGTGTCTGATGGTACCCTAAATGCCAGCAGGCCAAAGAAAATTAGGGGTATGTTTTCATTTAACATCATTCCTTGCTGACTCTTGTCTCCCTGGAAAATTGTCTGTGGGGAGATGAAATAGGGTGCCCTTTCTGTTAACTCAGTTTTCTTAATTATAGTTGTTGGGAGATGGCTTAAATCATATTGTGAGTGAGGTAGGGCTTCTTTCTTCCCGCCAGGCTGCAGAGGAATTTGTTTTAGAGACTGGTAATAGTAAACCCTGAGATGAAAGTCAGTGTGCTACATTTTTTCAGTCACCCTTGTTAGAGATTTCTCCCCTGCCTAATGGCTTCTCTTCATTAAAACCCTTTCAAGGTTGTTTTATTTTTCTCTTCCCTCCCTTTCCCTTCTGTTCTCTCTCTTCTCTTTTCTCTCCACTCCTCTTTCTTCTTTCTTTTCTCTCTTTTGATCAACCACAAAATAAGCATATGTGCCCACATGTTCAGGACTTGGGGGAAAGTGAGGTGGGCTTAACATAGCCTTACATCTCCTGATGTAATTTGGCATTTTTTTGGGCCAGTGTTGCTGCCCCCCTCTTGTTCTTTACCCTGCCCTAGCTTCAGGGCCAGTCACGGCCAGTGTAGTAAGTTTGGAGCTCACAGTAGGCTGGTTCCATGGAGATGCTGAGAACTTTGGTGCTTCCTAGCCTAAGCCAGACACCCCCCACCCGGCTCCCTCTCCACCCAGCACTGTGTCCAGTGTATCACCAATCATGTTGATTTCCCCTCCTGCATACCCGAAATCTATTCACTTTTCTCTATCTCTACTCCTTTTTAACCTAGACTGCCTTTCTCTTTTCTCCTAGAACTGATAATGGGTGGGGTATGTGGTGGGGACTTGATAATGGGGGGAATCTAGTAACCACAATGTTGCTCATGTAATTGTATATTAATGATACCAAAAAAAAAAGAGCTTCCTAACTGAGCTTTCAGGATCCACAAAGCCCCTCCTTGCCACCTTTCACACCGCAGAGTACTGATTTCAGAACAAAGAATGGATTTGTCTGTATCCTGATTGCCACCTTTTCAAGAAGTCTTCCCAACTATTAAGCACCTCTTCTGAGATTAAATTCCTAGACAGGTGAGACATCCATCTCTGACTCTATTTCCCTTCACATCTGCATGTTGTATTTTTCTTTCACTTTCTTGGTTTCCATCTGAAAAGCACTTTTATTTTTAAACTCCTCATACAAAAGATTGACATCCCCAAAGCATTTCTATAAAAAAAGACATCCTAGTCCAAAGGAGATGATTATTTGGGGAAGTTCATCCAAATCAACCACTGGTTTCATTTCTGCATTATTTTAGGACCTTCAGATGGTGACAAATGAGTCAAGAGAACAATCCAGGATGTTTGTGTGCTTCTGTGGGTACCTTGTGTGGATTCAGGAGGAGTGTGGGTGCTAAAGGTCAAACAGGTGCTTCCTTCTAGCCTTTTGGTCCCAAAGGGCTCTTAAAAGTAGCGGTCTTGACTTTAATAAATGTGGTTGGACCAAGGATGATTCTGTGCAATGAGTCTTGTTAGCAGACCTCATCCTTTTGTTGGGGGAGGAAAATAATGAAAAACTATTGGAATATCCTAGACCAGGTTTTCAGAAGTGGTAAGAGAGAAAAACAGATCTTAGCGTCAAAAAAAGTCTTGGGAAACAGTAGACAGGACAGGTTTCTTTCTCACAAGACTCCTTAGAGCCTTCCATACGCTCAGTAGTTGTACGTTTCTCCAAGAGGACCATGTACTAGGGGCTGTTTTCCAAAATGACAACACAGCAGAGTATCTACTATCAACTTGTTTCTCAAAAGACCTTGAGAACCCAGAGAATCAGAAAACATAACATGGCTTTGGAAGAAGATAGGTTCTTGAAGTTACTTGTTCCACTGACTCTTTGATTTCTTTGTGGGAGGTCTTTCTTGCCTCTTCTCCCCCGTCCTCCTTCTCTAGAAGGAGGCTCGCCCTCATAGTGCCTTTGTCCCTCCATTCTCTTCTTTATCATTCGTAGTCTTCATTGTCTTTCTTGTCTTGTCCTCCTCCTCCTGCTCTTTCTCCTTTCTCTTGTTTGAAAGGGTGGGTTATCTTGTCCAATGCTCAGCTTCATTAAGTCAACACATAACCTGTATGCCTATTCTGACTTAAGCAATTCTCTGATGGTGCGAAGTACAGAGCTCTAGGCCCTGTGTGGCATGATTCTAAGCCCCACGGCACTGCCCACTCCACCTCTGCATCACTCATTTCCATCTGCCAGCCTTTGCCAGGCTCTGCTCTGCCCCCTCCCCATCTGGTTAGCCCGAATGTCCTTTGCCAGCAATCTCATCAGTCAAGCCTACCCTTTGCATGGGTTTGTTTTTAACCTTCCTCAGTCACTTTGATTTTCTCACTCTTTGTGCTCCTGAAGTCTTTCCCTGAAGCTTTCAGCTGGGCCTTTGTCTGCAATCTGCCTTAAATGTTTACAAGGGATATTTACTCTTGGTTTCAAACAAAGAAAAGCAGAAAGCAGGTCTGCCCTTTCATTTCTTTCCCTTTGGTACACAGCCCTTTGCTGAGTGGGCAGAGGCACGTGCAGTGAGGCTGGGACAGCTGTTGCCTTATTGGTGGGTGAGCAGAACCCCCTGCTCTGACCAGCCAGGCAGGGGATGCCCAGTGAATAAATGGATCCTTGTTTTTCATGTTCTCTGGCAAATGGCAACATTTCTTTTGTCATAATTCCTCCAAAACTATGAAGAATGGAGATGTGGTTTATGGGGAAACATCTAAAGCCCAGACACACTTCTACTGATTGGGAGAGTAGGAGACCACCTTTGTCTTCCTGGTAGTCAAGAACTAGCCCAGCATCGACTCTTTAGAAAGCTGAACTTTCCGATTTGAACTTGTTCCACAGTCCCTCTGGTGTGTCTGTGAATTGACTGATGATAATATTAATTTGAAAAAAATGGAACCCTAGAATTTGTGGGGAGATGCTTTACCTCTTTTTAAAATCAACTTTATTAAGGTATGACTTACATATATACATGCACTCATTTTAAGTGTGTATTATGATAATTTTGATATTTATATGCATTCACACACCTTAAGAATCAAGATATAGATATGATACTGTCCAAGACGGCAGCCACTAACCACATGTGGCTATTTATTTAAAATTAACTAAAATTAAAAGCAGCTCCTCAGATGTAATTAGTCACGTTTCAAATGCTTGATAGCCATGTGTGACTGCTATCTACTTTATCGGACAGGCATGTTATGAAACATTTCTATCATATATACATACAGTGCTGATAGAAAACATATATATAGTCCTGAAATAAAATATACCAGCACACTGGAAATTTCCTTTGTGCTCTTTTCCAGATAATTCCCAATCCCACTTCTGACTTCAGGAAATCATTGATTTGATTTGTTACTGCAAATTAGATTTGTGTTTTCTAGAGTTTCATATACAGGTATTCTTTACTTAACCTGGTCTCTTCTCAACATAATGTTTCTAAGATTGATCCATTCATGCTGTTACATGTTTAATTAGCTCAGTCCTTTTTATTGCTGAATAGTATTCCATTGTATGAACAGACCACAGTTTATCTGCTCACTTAATGATGCCATTGGATTGTTTCCATTTTGAGACTATGACGAATAAAGCAGTTTTTTATGTGGACATATATTTTCATTTCTCTTGAGTAAATACCTATGATTGGAACTGCTGGGTTATATGGTAAATATATGTTTAACTTTATAAGAGATTGCCAAACAATTTTCCAAAATGATTGTACCATTTTACATTCCCACCAGCACGTAGGGGAGTTCAGTTTCTCCGTCCTTACCAATTATTACTGATTTTTGTTTACTTCTTCCATTAATTACTGAGAAATGAGTATCTAAATTGCTACCTCTAATTACAGATTTTTCATTTCTCCTTTCATTTATATCAGTTTTTGCTTCATGTATTTTGAAACTTACTTTGTGATTAGGTGCATATACAATTAGGAATGTTTTGTCTTCTTTATAAAATGATCCTTTTTATCAAGAAATACCCCCCTGTGTTCCTGTTTTGATTTCTCCTGAATTCTGCTAACATAATCACTCCAGCTTTTTGAGAATGTGTGTGGGTACATCTCTTGCTATTCCTTTGCTTTTAACTTATCTGTGCATTTTTATTTTTTTCAGTGGCTGTACTTTAAATAGCATATAGCTTAGTCTTGCTTTTTTAAGAAATCCAGCCTGAGACCCTTTGACTTTTAATTGGAGTATTTAGACCATTTCTTAAAAAGCAAAATCATAATTGACAAAGCATAAACTGTATATAATTCACGTGTGCAATTTGATGAGTTTGACATGCATATAACTGTGAAGCCATCACCACAATTAAGAAAATGAGCACTTCCGTTATTCCCAAAGTTTCCCTGAGCTCCTCTATAATCCCTCCCACCAAAACTCAACCACTGATTGGCTATATTTTGCATTTTGTACAATTTTGTATAAATGGAAATATACCATTTGTACTCTTTGTTGACTGCCTTCTTTTATGCATCATAATGATTTTGAAATTCATTCATGTTGTTTCTGTTTAAATTTTTTTGTTGGTGTGGTATTCCATCGTGTGGATATAGCACAATGGTTTTATTCACTCACCGAGGCAGACATTTGGATTGTTTCTTGCTTTTGGCTATTACAAGTACAGCTGCTATAAACATTCTTATACAAGTCTTTGTGTGGACATGAGATTCTGTTCCTCTTGGGTAAATACCTAGGAGAGAAATTCCTGGGTCTTACACAGGCATAGACCTAATGTTTCAGAAACTGCACATTTATTTTCTAAAGTGTTTGTACCATTTTGCATTCTCACGGGCAGCAATGAGAGCTCCATTAATTTTTCTTTCTTGTCAATAACTGGTATGGCTTGCCTTTTCAATTTTAGGGACTTTTTTTGGTGTGTTTATATTTCATTTACTTATTATCCATTCATGTGTCTTGTTTTATAACATTTCTGTTCAAAATTTTTGCACCGTTAAAAAATTTAGTTGTCTCTTTATACTGATACATGTCCTTGGCTGATGAATGTGGTACAAATAAATATTTCCTCCTAGTTTGTGGGTTGCCTTTTTGTTTTTATTAATGGTCTTAGAAGAGTAAGTCTTTAATTTTGGTGAAGTGCAATTTATCAATTTTTTCTTTTATGATTTATGTATTTTTGTTCTATCTAAGGAATGTTTGTCTACCTACGATCACAAGGATTTTTTTCCTGTTCTTTTCTAGAAGTATCAGAGCTTTAAATTTTACATTTAGGTCTATGATCCATTTGAGCTAATTTTTCTGTAGGATATAAGGTAATATTCATTTTTTTTCTATTGAATGATCTAGTTATCCCAGCACCAATTTTTCAAAAGACTTTCCATTCTTCACTGAAGTGCCTTGATGTGTTCCTTGAAAACCAATTAATATTTACAGATGTGGGTGAACTGACACAAGGTATATTCAAATACGTGATTTATAAACTTCAGTAGGACACCTGAATGACAGGCCAAGCATTAAAAATAATGTATGTGGTTATGAATCTATTTTCATCAAATACAGTTTTCTTTTAATTTTTTCTTTATGTCTATTCCAGAATGAAGTAAGCAACTCCCTTTGATCCTAAAACCACATCAATGGTAACATCCATACTAGGATGGCGAACATCCTCCCTCCCATCACTGAAATGCACAGTCTTCCTGGTGAAGAGAAACCCTGTTCCAGAGGCTTGTTTTGCTCATGTTCATAAATTTCAGAATTTTTCTTCTAATGCAAAAGTACTCTGAGGTGACACAAAATGAAAAAGTAAATAACTCTTGATTTTCCTAAAACATTCAGATCTAGACTATCAATTAAATAGCCATAATTTAATTTCCTATAATACGAGTGTCAAAATAAGTGAACATTTAATCTTATGGCAACGAGAGAAATAGGGAAAAGAAAACCCAGTGCCTATGAAAACAGAAATCTAAAAATTTAATGTTTTAAAAATAGCTTCTACATACAGGATGGGAAAGAGTAATACAAATCGAACATTTTGGTTTAAAAAATGTGACATGTCACCACTTAGCTTAGAACAAGTCTGTCATCTCCCAACAAATACACATTATACAACGAAATCTACAAGGACACTTTTCAGTTTCTCTGTTGCTTTTCCTCAGTCCCCTGGCCTCCCACACACTCACTTGCCGTGTAACAGCACGACTTCTACTCTTCTTTTGCAGAGCAGAACTTGAAGAACTACAATAGTGGCCGTTTTGAAAAGCACCTTCTGTAAGTGTCACTGATTTTTTTTTTTTTAATCACTTAGATCACACATTCTTCTTTCTTAAATCCTTTGCTGTTCCAATGATTTGGTTGTTCGCTTAATTAAGTCAAGGCATATATTGCTAATAAAAGTGTTTTCAAATAGGCTGAAATAGAACCAACCATTAAATAAGAAGTGGACCGAAAAACCAGAAATAACATGCTCCTTAACTTGGTAGTGTGTGATTACATTTACCCCTGGGTAGGAAGTATGTCACTTGCCCCACAATGAATCTGATGGCCTGTGGTGTGTCTGAGCTGTACCAACACTGGCAGGTGTGAGGGGACAGACTATGGAATGGATGCTGTGACCAGCTATATGAGGTGCTGGTGGGCTGTATACAGGGTCCGTGGCCAGACAGGATTGTCAAGATTATACGGGCCCCATACAGCTGCTCTGAGTGTCAGGTCCACATATGCATGTTTTAAGGTGGATGTGAGATCCAGCAATGAATTCTTTTAGAGTAGGATGTTCCCTGGTGGCTCTAACACTTAGGTGACTCAGAACTGGCTAGGTCCCCTCAGGTGATGGGGTAGTAGCACAAAGTGAATGTTGAGAGTCAGCAAGGCCTCTACTTACAGCTGGCAGATGGAGCCATCCCTTCTTTTGGTGGACGCTCACAGCCTGATGTGTCTATGAATTCCTGCAGCAAATACGGTTTTTCCAAATCTAAAAGCATCCACTGGGAAACCTCATAGCCAAATCGCTCATAATGCAGATGATCAAAAAGCCCTGGGGAAACATATGTTCCTCTTTTATTGTGACATCCTCTTGGTGTTGAAACAGCCCAGTCATAACCTGGGACATGGTCTCTAAATACACGTGTCTCTCTTCCAGAACCAAAATATTGGAGCTTGGCTTATTTCTGAAACTTTCTCTCTAGGTGGGCTTTTTCAACCAGAAGTGAAGCATTTTGCTATCATGTGCCCAAGACAGTCCATTTGGAAGGAGATTCAAAACAAGAACAAGCCATATCATGCCTCATTATTGAGAGGGAAACACTTGCAAATACACTGTGCTTCCCAACTCAGAAGTGACAGGCTCAGAGTAACTGCTAGTATATGTAGAGTAATATTACAACTAGCTGGTATGTTTTCTTTAAAAAAAAATGCAGCATTAGGAGGCGCTTACTAAGGTGCTTCTTATTTCTTGTTTTTTAATGGAATGTATCAGACAAACAGCTACAAACGAACACAAATACACAGGCATACACACGCATATGGACAAGTCTCTGCACAGTTCAGGTCTTAGATGCTTATGTGGGCCCAAAAAAATCGCACGGAAAAAAAAATTGCCTCTCTAGCTCCCTGAATTTATGAACGTTGTCTAACCCACAGAACCTTAAAATATATAAAATACCTACAAAAATAGATAACATTCACAAAAACCAGATGGCACTTCCAGTTTCCCTTGGTAGTCCATTCAGTCCCCTTCTCCTTTTCTTCTCAGAACGTCGCCATCTCCAGCAAGGAGCGCTTGAAGAGCTGCGCGTTCCTGGACAGGTCCGTCACCTGGTGAACCATTTCTTGCAAGGCGGTGGTGCTGGGGTAATGGAGGGCGGCCGTCTTTGTCGCCGTCACTATAGTTTTGAGCTGTTCGCAGAGCTGGTTGCTGGAGTTCATCACTTTGTTGCGAATGTCCTGGGCGGCAACCTGCCGTGTCAGCGTGTCTCCGATGAACACCAGTTTGTGTGCGCTTAGGATGACAAACTTGCTGTGCGCCACGAAGATCCGCGGGGGCTGCGCCGAGCTGACGCAGCTGAAGAGGGCGTCAATGGCATTGAGGAGGGAGATGTAATGGGTCTCACACTGGTCGTAGTAGAAGCAGAGCAACTGCCTGTCCTGGGCGCCCACCCTGCTGCCCGTGGCTGGGAGGCTCTGAGTGGGCTTCCACTTGGAGATGTCATTCTCCACCGGCTTTATAATTTCTTGTTCCAACAACTGGAACTGACTTAGCTGCAAGGGAGGAGAAAGCAGATTTCATTAAGGGTAAGGCAGTGGGCTGTGATGGAAATTAAGCAGGGCTTGGAGTTAAAAGACAGATTTTGACTGCTAATCAGCGTCAGGTGCTTATTCGATGGGAGGCTTGGGCAGGCCGCCTTGCTTTCTTAAACTGTAAAACTCGGAGGTTGAGAAAGGTGATCTCCAAGGACTCCTCCAGCTCAGGCCTTCTGAGACTGGGCCATGGGTCTCTTCTGCCCTCAGGCTGGAAGGCAGCAAAGGATTCAAGCCCAGCTCCTTTGCCTCCATCTTCACGAAGGGTAAATGAGTTAATATTTACGGAGTGCTAGCATGGTGTTTGGTGTGTTGGAGACTCTAAGTAAATGTTTACTAAGCATTGAGTGGTGGCCAAGGAAAACCACCTGTAGAGGTCTCTTTGTCAAGTAGAGAGATCACTGAGAGTTTTTCCTTTTTGAGGAGAGCCTCGACTCTGTCCCTTCAAGATGCTTAGATAAATGACAATCCCTGACCCTTTTCTACTTCTCCCACCCTTTCAGTAAAAATTTGTAACTGTTATTATCCCTCACAACAGGAAAGACTACTGCATATAGATACATGCACACTATGGAAAAGAACATCCCCAAGGTGTCTGGATGCTAAGTGTGCATCATAACCCTCAGTCCCCCCGAGTTGCTGGAGGAGAAGGGCCTTGGCTAGGGTTAGACTCAGTGAGCATTGGCTTCTTTCCTTCCTTCTCACTGCTCCCAGCCGGTGTATTACTTAAACTGCCATGATAATAATTTCATGCTGTCCCACCAAGGCTCAGGAGACACCTTTCTCTTGCAAGTAAGGACTGTCCGTGCCCTGAGCTCAGGACTCAGCAATCTTCCGGTAGCAGTCTACCCTTCAGGTAGGGCTGAGTCAATGCAGGGATAACCTCACCCAGCTTCTCCCCGGAGAAATGCACAGCGAGCTTTACTGTTCACAGGATCTGCTTTCTTCTTAGGAATTACTATGGTTTTGACAAGTTTCCCAAAGCCCTGCCGTCTTATTTGGCCAAATGCCAAAGCCAACATAAACAGATACAGGGTGATCTTTCAAGATCCTTAGCTTATGCTTTTACAGATATGTTTGTAAATATATCATCTCATTAGATGGACAGGTGAAGGGTTTTTCTCATTTTTATAGAGAAATAACAAGTTCAGGGAGGCTACGTCACTTAAGCCTCGTAAGGTCACATGGTCAGAAAGCAAGGATTAGAACTCAGTTTGCTGAATTCAGTTGCCAGTTCACATCTCCACCCGTCACTTCATTTCATCTTAAAAGGTTTACAAACCCTCAACCCATTTCTACTGATTTTCATACCTTTGCTGTAACAATACCCATCGTTATCTGCCCCACTTATGCCCAACTTTTGAATGAAGTTGCTTTGCCCAAATCCCCTGGTGAATAGGCTTGGATACATTTTGAAAGCATCGAATCCTGCCTTCCTTCCTTTAGACTGGGCCAAGAACAGCCAAGCCACCGGCTTCTGTTGTAGGGCAGAGAGAGACAGACAGATGATAATAGAAAGATGGCCCAGTCAGACTCTTTGTTTAGGAATCTGATGACCCACAGAGGGGAGCTGACCCACGGAGGAAGCTGAGATGAAAGCCATCTACAGAAAGGGCTTCGAGCGGCCATTTACAAGTTCTGTAAAACTACAGGGGAGCCAAATGAGTAGGTAAGTGAGGAAACTGCCAGTAAATAGAGGAGAAGGAAGCAGATTTAGAGGCGAAGAAAGTATAAGAAGGAGAGGTATTTGGCTGTATCTTTATTATCTGTTCTGAAATTCCCCTATGATGGCTTTGCCATGTAAGACCCATTTGCTCAGGTTAGCTTGAGTGGATCTTGTTCCACTCAAGGAACCTTAGAAATTCTCTACATGTGGAGGTTTTCAAATTTTTTTCTTCACCGTGAATATCCCCCTTCTGAGACCAGAAGCCTCAACCACACAGTCCTAATGTTAGACGTACAGGTTTAGCCTAGAAAAACTGCTGCTTGGACGTAATCCAGGTACACCAGCTGCATTACTAAAGCCATGAACCTCCTTTTTTGTTCGTGTACCCTATTGTACGCCTTGGAGCGTCTTCATGCCAAAGTGTACTGGCAGGATAGAATCATAGTCTTTTGAAGTTAAACCTTCCTTATTAAGTGGGAAATCTTTTCAATACTGTTCTGTTCACTTTCTGTTCTGACTAAACCCACCTGATGATGTTCCAGCTGCATCTTGTTTTGTTTGATGATATTTTCTTTCTCCAGCAGCTCTTTCTGTTGCCTCTCGAACTCCTCCTTACCCTGTTATTGTTCAACATAAAGAAAACATTACATCACCACTATGATTCACTTATGCTAACAATTTCATTGACAAATATGTAAATACTCCTTCATTTTCCACTGCCTTGGCAATTTCCCACATGCTCAGTTAGGCCCTGTGAACCTCAGGCAGGGATGGCGTGTTTCTCTGCCAGACTTCCAGTCACTGTGTAGGGGAGGGCTGAAAACTAAAACTCTTTTCCATGTGGGGTACACGCACCTGCTCCACTTTATCATTTTCGGAGAGCTATCCCCAATCCTCTCCAGTACTCTGTAAGCAGTACTGGTTCTCAGAGCTCCTGTCTCAAAGATGACATGTGAACCCATACATCTCCTGATGCAGGTCCACATGTGGTCTGCAGTGCACTTCTAGTTTCTTTAAATCATCAGCAGCTCTACACAAAATCAGTCTTTCCCAGGCCTCTGCAGTGGACCTGGTGAATGTGTGATGCTTCCATCTCCTCTCTCCCCAAACCTTTCCTCTGAACTAGGTGTGGCCCAGCAATCCCATCCCCAGGGATTTGTAGTTAAATGGTTCTCAGGATAATCCATGGCTCTCAGTCAAATGAAAAGAATGGCAGAATAAGATAGTAAGCCAAATTCTAAATAATGGATTTTGGTAGAATGTTTTAATCCCCTAAGGTGAAAGGGCACACTGTTGGGTCTACTTGGTGGAATCTCCACTTGTAAGAGGCAGACTGTGATGGCCCAATTTCCCAGATGCAGGTTAAGTTCTAGGTCCATTGGCAAATGGTCAGTAGTCCTCAAAGCAAGTCTGAGGTGGCATTAAATTTCTCTGTAGGTAATCACACTCACATACACCACACACACACACACACACACACACACACACACACACACATACGCACATGCACAGTACAGAGCCAAAGGAACCTTAGAAATTCTCTACGTGCGGAGGTTTTCAAATTTTTTTCTTCACAGTGAATACCCCCCTTTTTTTCAAATAAAACATCATGCAGAACTCTATCATAAAATGCAAACAGAAGTAAGTGGAGCTGGTGTGATTATCCAGGGGCCTTCTATCCTCTTTGGGGTGTCTCTTCCCACTTGCCTGAGGTGTAGTGATGGGATCTAATCCAACCCTGTGCCTCATTCATTTTGCAAATGAGGAAATTAAAATCCAGGGATGTTCCATGAGTTGGTCACACAATTATTGTCAGGGAAGGTCAAGAGCTGAGGGCTCCAGACCAGGGCATTTCCTATATACCTCACCTCCAATCTGGGTGCCACTAGTCGTGGCTGTGACCCATCGATTGTGTTAGCTCCTCTGGGAGCCTCTAGCCTAGTAGCCTTATAAGCATCAGTCCCAGGCTCCCTGAAGTGAGTGTAGGTGGTTTACGGGTCTGGTTTCTTTACCTGCAGGTGGACATAGTCATAATCATCCATCCAGCTCCTCTCAGAACCGTCACTGCTGATACAGTCAGGGGGCTGGTCCTTGCCCACCGGGGGCAATGGCTTGCTAGGAGCTTGGGCCCTGTGGTCCCCAGGCTGCAGCAGGGGCACCTGGGGGCCAGGGTGTGGGTACTCAGTGGAGTTCATGATGCTCTCAGGCCCATTCTTCACACGTGAGCCACCAGGGCCTGGTCTAAAGAGGGCTTCCGCATTCGTATTGATGGTTGTGGTGAGCTGCTTGGCATCATCGGGCACCGTCTTTGCCACCATCACAAAGCGGTCCAGATTATCACACTTGTTCTGGGGCTTGTTAAGAGCCAGGATATTCAGGGACCAGCTGCACTCATTTAAGTCATGGCTGGTTTGGCTCAGAATCTGGTGGGAGTCTTCCACTCTTTGGAGCTCCCGCTTCATTTTGTTGTGGAGGATAAGTTCCGGGAGGCAGGAGGCATTTGCCGCTGCTCCCTTGGCAAAGTGGAGGTAGTCCCTCAGGGAGAGCTCCACCTTGTCCACCGCCATGCGTATCTCGTTGATGTGTCGTTCCATGTACCTGTAACACCGCCAGTCCGTGGTGACGAGCGCCATCAGGCTAGAGACGCCCATCTCCAGGGTCTGCTGGAGCTGATGAAGCTTCTCTATGGCCGTGTCCGGATCCAGTAAGAGCCTTTTGTCCTGAGGTGGGGTGGCTGACAGCGAGGACTCCTTTGAGGTGGTGGAAGACGTGGACATGTTGCTCCTAGTGCTGCTTGTGCTGGAGAAAGATAAGCGGTTGATGCCATCCACCACATCCTGAGGGCCTTTGGGATCTGGGGGGTTGTGCAGAGGGACATCGTAAACGCCGTCTCTTTCTTTGGAGGGGGCTGATTGCTCACTGGTTTGAGTTGGCGGTTCAAGAAACTGAACCCCTCGGGGGACATCGTACGCGTCGTTCTGCGTGCCTGCTGACTGTCCCAGCTGTGCGGGCGGAAGGCTCAGGGAAACGCTTTGGTATCTTCGTGCCACCAGGTCAGCAGCTCCTGGAGTATCACAGTTATACTTGGCGTGAAGGTCCTTCCCCACCAGCTTGCTGCTGGCTGGAGGGATGTCATAAATGCCCTCAGGCCTGACGTCCAGCCTTCCAGCCTGTCTCATTGGAGGGGGGACGTCATACCCTTTTTCCCTAAGCCCTGCTTCATCCCGGCAAGCAGAGGGTGGAATGGCGTATACCTGAAAAGGGAAAACTGAGGCTATTATTTGTTCAGTCAGCTCATGTGAACAGGCAGAAGCTAAACGAGACACTCAAATGAAGAGGAGAATTTTCAGCCCCGTTGACGGACTCTCTTCTCTGGCCCTCCCCTCACTAATGGCAGGTGTTTCCCAAGGCTCTGCTCTGCTCCGCCTTCCCTCGTCCTTTGTCAGGGGCATCTTCCCCTGGCCTCCATGCTGCCCTGGGTGTGGGCCCCTCCTGGCTGAGTTTCTGACCACCTCCCAGGGGTCCTTCCTCAGCCAATGCAGGCTGAGAGGCAGATTCTGCATTAATGCACAGGACTAGGCGTCAGAAGACCTGAGGCGTCTGCCCAGGCCTCTCAGCTATGTAAGGCTGAATGAGTTGCTTAAATGTTCTGAGACACAGTTCCCCTGTCTGTAAAATGCGGATAATTGTACTTCCCGTGCAGGCACATACAGAGGGTAACAGAATGAATCAAATGCATTAACCCATCTATATGGACTGAGTAGGCTGTAACATGCTATATAAATGGGAGATATATATTAGCTGCTTGCCAAACTGAATTATTTTACCTTCTCATTGGCTCTCCTTTCAACTACCCCTTTTTTGAAGTGGGATACCCTAACTGTGGAACGCCTAGAGTTGTCTTTAATTATCACCTTTCCTTCCTCCCTCCGTCCTTTCCATTTACTCTCTAACGAAGACTAGTTTTTCCCCTTCGGTTTGCCCTTCATTTTTTTAGCTGAATACACACACACACACACACACACACCCTTTTTGCTACCCCTGTGCTAGCTTACTTACCCCTTTGGTAGGAGGGATGTCATAGACCCCTTGAGGTTTTATCTCTCCCCCTGGTGCTGAAAACATGGGTATATTCACTGATGACGGAGGGATGTCATATACCTGAAGAGAAACACCCGAGTTACCCGGAGTGGAAATGTCATACACGTGTCATTTTTTGTTCCACTAAGCTTTGACTTATGGATTTATTTACTGGGTTATGTATACCCTTGCTCTTTGGCTGCATTCTATGTAATAAGGGGTAGGTGGAATTTTTCTTTTCAAATTTCATATTCTTTGACTTAGTCTGAACATAAAAATGATCTTAAGGGAAATATCTATGCTGTCTGTACTTTAAATTGTAGCTTAATTTTACACTTCCTGAAATAAAATGATAAAATAAGCGACAAAATCTGTATCAGATAAAAGCTGAGGATTTCCTGCTAAAGCACATCCAGGAAACACAATTTAAATAGCATTGGCTGAAACGGCTCCCGGATAGACAACCTATAAATGCTTCATACGAAATATACATCATCTGTGAACTCTGGTCTGCTCTGCAGCCCTGAAAGAATGTGACCCTGCAGTGCTCCTCTCCCTGGTGACGGCATCCCCTGCACGTACCCCTTGAGTGGCATGGGAAGGAGGGATGTCGTAGGTGTCCTTCTGGTGTCTGGATGGGCACTCATACACGTAGCCGTGGCCTGTCCTCACTGGGGTTATCACCTGCGGGCAAGAAGACACAGGGGCGTGAGACTCTGAGACCAAGTGTGGAGTGAATCTCTGAATCCTCATTAATTTCCCATAAAAAGAAGGAAGGAAGGGAGGGAGGGAGGGAGAAAGGAAAGAGAGGGTAGAGAGGAAAGGAAGGAGACAAGGACATACCAGGTCAGTTAACTTGAGTCCAGTGAGGAACAAATCCCCAAAATATCTCTTTCCCCCTCCTCATGGTCACAAAATCATCTCAAAGTTGGTCAGATAGTCTCCATTCCCAAAACATACTTTAAAGGAGAATCATTTCTGAGTTACAAAAGTTCTAGATCACCTCTTTGGAGCATCAATAGCACAGCATAATAAAAGGAAAAAAATTTTTAAGTCTCTATAACTATTTACAGTGAATAATGCAAATGGAGTTCAGCCACTTAAAATTCCTCTCATACCTTCCCAGGATGCCTCTTCATTTGACATTATTATAACTAAAATTCCATAGGTCACTAGAGAACTTTTATGAAATGAAAGCTCAAACAGTGCTGCCCTTAGAAGCCTCCACAAGCTTTCAATCTAACTTATAAAACAAATGAAACACTGAGTCAGGGAGCCAGCAGGCAGAGGACAGGTGTCTAATCATTTTCCCACTTCCACCAGGGATGCAAGGGTCCCAGACAGAACCTACATCCAAGGGACGTCAGAAGTCAAACACATGCATCACAATTATGGTATGTGGAACCGATGTCTATGAGGCAAATGTTACCCGATGGCTTTTATTTTCCTATCTACATACTTCACTGGGTCCTAAGCACAGCTAGAAGAATTACTTGAACTTAAACTCATTTTGAAATAGTCTTCCAAGGGCTCCTAAATTAGCAGAGTCTGTCTGCCTTCTCCCCCTGAATGACTAAGAGTGCACACCTCAGCATTGCCCGTGATGTTTTTGAGCAGAACAGAGTTAGGAAGAGCTGGTTGTTCCCTAAGAAACTCTCATCTTTTATCCTTTCTCTAAGGAAAACTCTGGTGTCAGGCTGCCTGCAAAACTATGTAAAAAATGCTCATGTCCGTCTTCTGCTGAAAGGGGTGGCACTCAGTCAGATGCACCAATGCCCTACTTCCCTGGGGCTCTAAACTGCGTGAGTTCAATTTGGTGGTAAATCCCCAGTGCTTGCAGCTGATTATTGCTTGCAGTAGAGGTAAAAGAGATTAGTATGCAGTCACCATCCCATCCAATCTCTCCACTGCCTCAAGTTTAAAAAAGGACCATTGCTTTAACATTTGTTGGCATGGAGCACACAGAGCCATTTATACAACGGCCACTGTAATAGTGCAGAGCAGTCTTCCTTTCTAAGGCAGGATGCCCTTTGTGCAAGAAAAACACTGTGTTCCTAATGCCTTATATAATTTTTTTTTCACTCACTATTGTCCAGGAGAGAAATGAAGTATCTTCTCCTAGTCTAGCTCATCAGCTTCTCTATTTCTGGCTCTTTGTTTGAGCTTTATAATAGAACCTGCTTACAACACAGCTTTTGTTCCATCTAAAAGTTTCTAAGAGTGGATTCTACCTAAGGTTGCCAAGTTAGTAATAATGCTAATGGAAAATCAAGACTGGTTATGCTGAAGGCCAGCTGAACGGCTTCATCTTTAGTTTAAAAAAGGGAGGGGTGCCATGGGGGTCTGAAAATAGCCCTGGGTGAAATGTAAACACTCAGCACGACCTCAGAAAGGCGGGGTCACGGACAAAGCTTTCCCTTGCCTTTGCGGGTCCTCCGCAGCAGAGCATTAATGCTTCCCGATATTTGACATCTCACTTCCTGACCAGTGTCACAGGACGCCAACTTGCTCTCTCTTTCTCATTTAGAGGATGCCTGTGGTCATCTGGTTTTTAAAAATGTTGCATTCCAAACCAGTCATTTTCCCTGTTTATGCATTAAAAGAAACAGATGGTGAAAACCACAAGGGGAAAAAGCCAACAAAGTAACACTGATTCCAGCATTCCTGATACTACCTGCTGATGCACATTGGTCCACAGATGGGATTTAAGTGGGACCTGCTCTGTGACACTGGAAGGGACGTCTTCTACTTTGGGACATTCTCCTCAACCTCTGCTTGGGTCACTTTCACGCCAGTGGTGTGTCTCTCCTCCGAGGAAAGTGCGGACTGTTCTGTACCTTACAGAGTCTCCAGTTTTGTGGTTCAAAATGCCTTTTCTCCCTGCTAGACATAGTACACAAAAACCTTTCTACTATCCCAGAATTACTGAACCTTCAATTACAGAACACCAAGTTCTCACGAAGGGCATGTACATTTTGGAAAAATTCTCCTGGGCAAGGCATTGATGGAGTCGCTACACAAAGGGCATTTTAAACTCATTTTCTCAGTGATATCAAGTCAGGTTTTTCATTTCCTTGTTTCCTCCCCTTATTTGTTCTTTTCTGCATTCCTTTCCATTTGTGTATTTATTTCTAGTTACTGGGGCTTAGCCTTAGGAATCACCAAACTGACCTCTTGGCTCATTAGCGTTGCCACAAAGGGGGGGCTGACCAATGTCACAGGACGCTGTGGGATCCCTGGGGATTGGCCACTGCAATTGCTTTCCAATAACCCTGGCAGAGAATTTGCATTTTCCAAAGATGGATTTTCTGTCCCCATGAGGAATCTAACCTTCCTTAGGTGTTGGTTATACCATTTTTGTCAACTAACAGAAGAGTCTGAAGGCAGACATGCTGACAAGAGCTACAAAACAGAAAAGGACAGACTAGACATATAGACAAGGAAGAGTGCATTTAATAAATCTCCAAGGCTGGGCCCTGACAGGGTGGGATCAGAAGCCTGGGGGCTCAGGTTCTGTTAGCTTTCTCATCCGCCTTCATAAAAACAAGCTGATGAACATGCCTCGCCCCACCCCTCACTTCGATATGTCTGATTCCCACCACTTTGAACCTCAGATCCTGCGCAGCAAGAGATGGTTTTAGAGGTGCTTTGACTTTGAGATTGTGCATCCTGAAGTTTTAAAGGACAAGAGTCTGTGTCTGGGCAGTAGTGAGGGGTAGGGAACCCTGAAAGGTGCCATGTGTGAGAGTCAGGGAGCAGAAGAGAGGCCCCTGGGCCCGTCACGCATGTTCCCACAGTCGGTGGCCTGAGCTGGCCCCCACCATGGAGGAAAGGCATCCACTCATACCTGTAGGGCTGAGCATGCAGGCTGGAGGGAGAGGCAGGCGGGGCTTCCGTGCTGGGGGGACAGAATGCACACCCCACTGAAGGGAGGCAGCCATTCCTCAGCTCTGGTCAGCTGTTCTGAAAAAAACACGGGCTCTCTTGCCAGATCCTCAGATTTTCAGGAGAAGCCAGAAATCTGGATTTTTATGTGAAACTGATTTTCAAATTTGGCTAAAACACTTCTAACAGTATCTTGGCCAAACTAAACATGTCTCTGGCCTCCAGGGTGCAGCCCTCCTCCCTCAGTACCTGGAAAACCTCTCAGGGTAGGGCGCCTGAAAGCTCTTTACCAGTTGCGTGCCTTGGCAACACTGAATTGCTCTGTGTTTTGTGTCCGCCCTGCATGCCACACACCTCTGCGCCTTCACTCATGCTGTCTTTTCCAAGATGCTCTTCTTCTTTCCATATATTCAAATTTGATGTGATTTTTCAAGGCCAAGCCAAGTGCCTCTCTTGCATGAAGCCTTTCCAGGCAGATATAATAGCTCCCTCCTTGGAGCCCCCTGAGCATATTACCCAGACACCTCTACTGGTACCTATCACTGGTGGTCTGATTGCATCAGACATCTCATCACCTCTCTCAGCATTGTGGAGACAGACCATGTCTTCTCCATTCATATATAAATAGCAGGGCCTAGCACAGTGCCTTGAATACAGGCGGTCTTGGATAAATGTATCGACTGAATACATTAAGGAACTCTCTGATGACTACATTAAAGGAAAGGTCAAGGCTTTTCTGAAGCAAGGTGTGGAACTGGAGAGAGATACTGAACAAGGTCTTCCTACACAGGATAAGGTTGGTTTCCAGGGAAGCCAGCTCTAGGGTAAGTGGGGCCCGTGGGAAAGGGGCAGAACAGTGTCTTATCAGCTATGCGTGGTGGTGTTGGGCAAGTGAGGGAGCCAGGAAAGCAGAGTGCATGCTAAATCAAGGTGGGACATCAGAAACCACGAGGAATTACCCCCGGCACTGCTGTGTAGCACAGACCACAGCCGGAGGTCAGAGTCAGGCGGGGCCGCTAGATGGCTTCCTTTCCCCACTCCGGAGCCTGCGTGTGACATGAACACCTGTGTTCTTCTCAGCCACCAACCAGAAACATATGGAGGAGTTGTGCAAAAAGAAATCAAAACAGACTCTGCTTTTTACTTCAACATCAGAAGGAAAATACATGATTCATCCTTTCTCTAGTTCTGAAAAGCCTGTGTCACGAGGCTGGGTATCAGAGAGGCCACGGCCACACTGGGCCTTTAGCTCACAGAGAGGATTAGGTCTGGGGAGGGGAGTGACTGAGAACATAACCTGGATTCAGGCAGAGCTAGATCTATCTTGGCTCCCCCACTTACTAGCTGTGAGAACACGATCAAGGTACTGGTCCATTCCAAGCCTGTTTCCTTATTAGTCAAGTGGAAATAATAATACATATAGGCTATTAGGAGTATGAAATGAGATCAAGTACACAACGTACCCGGCTTAGAAGAAACCTGTAAGCCTTAGCTTTTTGTTAAAATTGTCACCTGAGTTACACAGATTGTCCTTTTGGACTTAAATTGTGGAGTAGGTAATTCAGATCGACCATATCCTACTGAAGACAACTTAAAAAATGAGGAAAAGATCTTAAAAATCTCAGTAGCATTAAAGAATTAAAAGACAGCGAAGAATTACCAGGTGAAAATTTGGGAGTAAGGAAGGAATTCATAGCAGTAGGCCCAAATTATGAGGCTGATTTTTCCCTGGGGGCATTTGCTGACTGAAACAGGTGTCTGCAAGGCTACATTGTGTTTTTTACAGCTTCTTTGGGTGAGGGGGAACATTGGATTCTAGGGCTCACCAAGGTAGGGACCCTAATAACCATCCCCCACTTTGGGCCGGGATCCTAAGGGCTGCATGCAAAAGTAAGGTTTAACTGGAAGGCTGAAGCTAGGTTTCAGGTCATCAGGGTTGGCAAGAACATCTCGAAGCCTGAAATTGGATTTACTATGAGGCTGGCAGAAGGAAATAAAATCCTCTCTGGAAGTAGAGAACTATTTACAGACCTTAAGTTTTTTCTACCAATATTAAAAAAATGCAGTGTCTAACATAACAAGGATAATGAGGAATGCAGGAGACAAGACAACAAAAACAAACAGCATCCTATTATTGCTTTCTTTAATTCTTTGTTTAATATGATGAGGATGTCATCTGTGTCTCAGCGATCACAGATCGCAAGGCTACTTGCTTTCAAAATGTTTCATGGGAGAAAACAAAATTACGTCATTCTTAGATTTAAGTTTAATAGATAGAAATTGATCTTCACAAATGCATCAAGAGTTCCCAGTGAGGTTTATGAGGCGATGGGAATTTCAGACCAAAGCAGTAAATGACAAGAGACTTTGGCCCTTAAGGACCATTATGGATTTACCATAGGTTACTGTTTGACTCCGGTCCTGTCAATTGCCATTGTCACTCTAACAGTCCAAGACACTCCATTGGAAAACCCCAGGAAAAAAAACATTTTTTATGAGGCTGAGAGATAAAGATATTTATCCAAGAGAAAGATAGCAAGGCCCCAAACTCATGACACTTTCCTGAATTTCTCTTCAGACTACGCCTTTTCAGTGGAAGATCACAAGCTGGGTTTGTTAAGAGGGCCTCACCACAAAGCAGGGCCTGGACGCATCCGAAATGTCTAGAAGCAGAGCACTTTCTCTCAAGACATCTTCTGCTCTCGTGGAATCACTTGTGTCAAGGTCTCAGCAAGTCTGCTCTCAGCAAGCCCTGCTTCCCCTGGGCATCTGCCTCACCTCCTTCAAGCAGAGCTGCTGGGCGTGGGGACTGGGGCGCAGCACAGAGGCCCTGGGGTTAGCAGGCCATCAACTCCTCCGCTGCATGTTGTCAGTCCAGCGGAGCATTAAGGGAAGTGGGAAGGGGCAGCCTGTGTCACTGATGAAGGCAGGTCTCCTTGGCCCCCCAGCCCCCAGAACCCTGTGGAAGCCCATTAATGGGGTCTCAGACCCCAGCTCATTCTGCCATACTTCCTTCTGATGCCCTACGGCTCCTGTACTTATCACAACTTCTCATCTCTCTCCTCCAGCACTGGCCCCTGAGCTGACTCTTTCCTTTCTTCCGTGCTACTGGCAACCCTAAGGCGGAACAAAAACAGTGAAAAGGAATCAGGAAAATCCTACGGTTGGGCAGAAAGAATTGAGTGGAGAGGATGAGAAACCCAGAAAGGATGGGAGGAGCTCAGATCACTCAGGTCCTGTTCAGGTGTCTTATTATTACTATTATTATTCACAGTTTTACATGAGATGTAGGTATGTATCAAAATTATAGTCACACAAATACAACTTTTTCCAATTTCAATACAGTTTTAAAAGTTAGTAAGAAACGCGACTTGGGAGGGTAGGAAGGTGTCCTTGTAGCGGTTCTGATTGGTTCACCACGATTTAATTCTGAGTCTCAGTCTCTATAAGCCAAAGCAGCTTTAGGAATGATCTGCATCACACAACCCTCTGCCTCTGCCATCTAGATAACGCCGCCATAACTGACCCGTGGTGCTCACCAAGAACCCAAAGCCAGCAGGTGTGTGTGCAACCCGCCCCTGGTGTTCTGCCCCGAGGATGAGTCCAGAACTAGGCAACCCCAGTGGTGACTGATGAGAAGTAATAAGCACACCATGCCTGGGTTTACAACCTCGCCATTAGCAGCATCTATGGTTGTCTGAATTCAAAAGCAGGCTTCACTGATCAGCAGTCATCCATGTGCATTTTCCTTGGCATATGTAGAAAGTAAAATTAGATTCCTTCCTGTGCATCTCTAATCCCTCCTAACCCCCTGATTTATTTATACTATCTCTGGGTTTCATGCATTAACAAGAATATTTAGATTTCTAAAACTGCCTGTTGGAAAGGGCTTATTTCACATAAATGCTCTTAAAAAGCATTAGCAGAACCACCACAGTATTTATTGGATCTTATAATAACCTCTTTGTCTTAAAGCCCATGAACTGGGTGGCCCTTTCTCTCAGAAGAAAACTCCCAGAAAAAGAAACATCACTGTCATCCCTGCCTGACCATAAGAACTCAGATCCAATTTTCAGAAACTGCCAAGTTACAGAGGTTTGTCTGTTTAGAATCCGAGATTATTAGTTGCTTTTCTATGACCAGAGGAAAAGCCACATGTTGCCTACATTGGATTTATTAATTCTCCGTAAATTCCCTCTGCCCAGCCTGGGTGTAGCAGTGAGCTCATTTATTACTTGCATAGCAACAATATAATGAAAACTGAGTCTGGCCTTAAAAATATACCCTCATGGGCCACGTCCCTGGTTAACCCTTTCTGAAGCTTCCATTGTGCTCCTCCAGGTTTCCCCGCTCCCTCCAATGTTGGGAAGTGATTTACTTTCCTTCAAGGACATTTGATGTCTGATTTCATGCTAAAACGAAGCCTTCTGCTAGCCCCTCTCAATCCCGGCCGGTCTTTTTTTCCACATGAGATGAGTGTCTCAGCTGGAAGCTCAGAAGTGGAGCGGAGCTCTTGGGTCACTTCCATTTGCCACGGCATTTGGGCGGTGACCCACTCAATGGAAACAGTGCCCGGTTTGTTAAGCCCCTAGCCCGTCTCCCCTGCTGCTCTCAGGAAGCTCTTTGTGCAGCAAGTACTAAAGCAATATTTAGGTTATGGAGTGACCAAGCACCAAAGAGAAGCTAGAAGCATTTAACGTGAATGAACACGATGGGAATGATGTCTGGGCCCCTCAAGTGATTGAAGTCTTTCTCTGGACAAAGCCGAATACAGCCTGTGACAGAGCTGGGTACAGCAAAGCCATTTTTATATCCCTCGGGCCGAAATGTTCATTATGTTTCCTGAGAACTATAAAAGGCACAAGCCTCTTAGTTCTTTTGATGTCCAAATGAATTCAACAGAACACTAAGCACCAAATCTAGACTGTGAAACGGATTTTAGAGAGACGCCCACAGAATACCCTTAATGGGGATGTGATGATGGAAAGGAGACAAATGATGAGAATCTCTGGACCCAAATGACAGGTGTCATTTCCTCCTAAACAGGAGACCTGTCACGGCTTATTTGGGAGAAAAGAGGAGCCGGCTGATGAAGCAGACGGCTCACGTGGCAGAACTTGGTTCCAGCCCTGAAGGGGGCCGACCCATTGCTCCTGTAGGGCTGTCACGTCAAGGCATGCCAGACCCACCAAGAGCCTCTGCCAAACCCGAGGGGATTGAGTAGAGGAAAATGGGCGGAAAATAACGAGTTCCAGGATGAAGCACTTTCTTAGCTCTTGGTAGCAAAGCAGAGATGAGGGTTCTGCTTTAAAAGCACCCTCGGCAAGCGTTCTCACGGACAGGACAGGACAAGACAGGACTATAAGCTCTGACCTCCTTTGCTCTGCAAACCCCGGTCCTCCCTCCTGTGTTCCCACCTGTGCCTTGCTTTCTACTGCCACAGCTCTATCATCCAAGGGAGACTAGGTGTCTAGGTGAGAAGGTGAACTGGATCCTCAAGGATGGGTAAGAGGAAATTGCCAAAATTTAGGGCTCAACTGGAAATCCATATCAATGCCTGAGTGTCTTTGTGTCCTTTTTTTTTTTATTCCTTATGAATCTGAGGCCAGGTCATTTTATTAAACTTTTCAAGTGACTTTGGAAAAGAATCAGATAAAGATATCTGGATCATAAAATTTTAGCAAAGACCATTTGAGATAATCCAGCCTTACTCCTCATTTCACAGTTGAGGGAACTAAAGTTAATGACAAAGAGGTAAATGTGAACCTGGTTGCCTGGGTCCGGCAGCGCTTTTCTCGATGTTGTTTACACTAGCAAGACAGATTGAAAATGTACTAGAAATGTACTACTTTCTTAATTTCACAAGAAAATACTCCCAAAGAAAGGCATCCCCTTATCTGAGAAGCAAAATTTGAAATCTGGGTATCTTATGTTTTTCGGGGTGCCCTTTTCACTGGCATGCCCATTCTGTGAGATTTAATTATCTCTGGTTAAGCAAAGTTATCCATTTGGAGCAACCGGAAGTCATTTGAAAAGATGGTATTTACAGTGGCAGAGAAAGCCAACAAAGCCAAGTTCTCAGTGGCAGCATGATCTTATGTCACTTCAGAGACCTGCTCAAGGCTTTTCAGTGCAGCTGGTCGGCAGGAATCGCCACCTTCCTTAACTCCGAGTCGCTCTGCCTTGAGCCTGCTCTCCCGATCTGAGGTGGGAGCCTTCTGCAGTGACTTTAATTCTTCCTGGCCACCAGGATGCTTTTTAGCGCCCAGGATCCTGGTGAGCTGGAATTGCTAATGAAGTGACTATTTGTGCCCTCTTATTTTAGGGCTTGGCAACATCAACCACTAGCTGGGATATAAAAATCATTAGCTTCAGAGTCAGACAGATGTGGGCTTAAATATCAGCCCTGCCTCTTACTAGAGGCACATTCTTCAGCAAGTTAACTTACTTGTCAGACCTCAGGTCCCTTCCCTGCAAAGTGAAGGTTGTAAGGAACACCTTACAAGGCTGTTGCTTAAAAGTTGATCTCCTGTGGGGCCCCTTTAAAGAGAGGACTCCTTAATACTCTTTAGATGTTACTGGTTTACATACAACTTTTAAAGAAGACACCCCATAGCAGTGAGTCACACAAGTACTCCTTAAACAGGAGCAGCTCACCTCTCTAAGAAGTGTACCTTGACATCTAGCTTTCTGGCACTATTTAGAACCAAGTGCATTTCTGATGATCTAGTTCTGCATTTTCCACAATGTATTCATTCTGCTTTTAAAGATGTGTTCACCAATAGTAAGTCTCAGTTTTATCATCAAATCAAATAAACAAATGTTTCTTTTCTCTCCTTCACAAATAGAGCATTATCCTTAGCCAGACATCATACCACACATGACGTCTGACCTATTTACTCTGATAAGCATAGTCACTCAGCATGAAATCATTGGAAAAGGAAGGAAGATTACCCCTGTTTGCTCTGGGGTGGGTTTATAAGGAGTTACTAATGCACTCTTAGAAATATGCGTTACCTGTGAGCTTTGTAACAGATTGTGACTGAGTTTGAAGGCCTGGCATTAGCAAAACAAAAAGAACCTTTGTTCATTTTTAAGGATGTGTTAGTTTGCTCATTCCACTGGCGTGGTGAGTCCACTGGAAAGATACTCCCCACTTTCCGTGAGCTCATAAAGTCCTGCCCTTGAAGTGCTCAAGGACCTCCCATTTCGTGTAAGATTTAACATTCATTCTTGAGGGCAGAGATTACAAAGTTAACATCCCTGCATAGCCCCTCCAAGCTAGGCATTGAAGAAAAATATCATTTAAATTATAATTATCTTTATATAGAAATGCACAGTTCTGAAGTATGGTTGTACTTTATTGAGTTTGTAAGTAAGGAAACCAGAGGTACCTCTGCCTCATCAAACCCTGATTCTCCCTGGTACTTTTCAGAGTGTGTATGTGTGTGTGTCTGTGCGTATATAGGAAGGGAACAAAGGAAAGTGGAGTGACATCAGAATTTATCTTTTCTGGGAGCCTTCACTTCCTCTAAATCTATTTTTACTTGTTGGTAGACAAATCATATTGCTAATATATAGCAGTTAGCTGGCTGGTAACTGAGTGTTGCTCTGGGCAACTAGATTTCACAAGGCTTCAGATCCCAATAAGGGAAGTCATTGGTTCCTTAACCAATGGTTTTGGGTGTGTGTGTGTAATTCATGACTCATTGTCTAAGAAGGTACAAGCACTGTAGTTAATCTATTTCTGGTTCTTATGTTACCTTTCAGGAATGGGCCTGGAGGACCTGGCTAAAATCTTTGAATCATTTCCTGCCAACATGTGGCTGTGCCTCATTTTGGAAGGTAGGAAATGGTCTTTAAAGATGATGTCATGGGGTCTAGATAAATCTTACTATTACTTGAGTTTTCTGAGTGCCACCCCCAAGCAGCATTTGCCCCAGGCTAGCCCATTTGACACGTTATAATGGTGGGTCATTACAGTTTTGAAGAGCCCATGAGCTCCTCCTCTGAGATTAAATGAAATGTACAATATATATTGGGACCATAGAGTTGGGAGGAAACTGCCAGGTGTGGAGAGACAGCTTCACAGGGGAGATGAACATTGAAATGGGTTTTAAAGCATGAATATGAGTTCACACATAGACTAGAGGAAGAAAGGCATTCGAGGTAAATACTAGCATATGCAAATGAAGTTCATTTGCCTCAGCGGAAAAGGTGTAGTTCTCTTCAGGGGTAGTTAGCTGATCTCTGCTCTTACTTGGGAAAAATGCAAGATGAGCTTTGTATCAGTCATGCTTTGAATGCTCATTTGCTGTGTGTAGATAGTTACAATTACAGAAAACAGATGGTGACATTCCCCAAAATCCTTCTGGAGGAAAACTACCATGTACAATCTGACATACGTCATCACAGACCATAATGAGCTGGATGATGGGATTTAACTGGTGTGTGATGATGGATGGGTGATAAGATTAGAGTCACTTTTCAGTTTACTTAAAGGTCAACTCAAATTAAATGCTTCGTGTTTTGCTTCTTCCTTGTTCATTCGCACACAGGCTGTTATCTGTGTGTTGATACCTTCCTATCAGCCAGGGTCCCTGCCTGGCCCAGTGGAGCTCCTAGTGTAGCCCCAAATTGATCTTCAAAAGAACCCAAAGAAAATCTAATTCTACCATTTAGCACACAAGTGACAGGTCCAAATAATCATCAGGCAAACACATGTAATTCCCCTTTTGGATCTAGGCATGAACTGGATGAAGTTAGGTGGCATTTTTACTGATCTCTGAGGCAGAGAAATGAGCCTATTTCAGACCACTATAGACCTTACATTTTTGGTTGCTTAGAGGCTCTACTCCAAACCATCCTCCCAAATAAAGTAGAATGTTCACTTTTAAAAACTCGAGAACACTTTAAAAAAAATATAATTCAGCATTTCAAATGATTGGACTACAAGTAACTCATTTCACGTAGAATTGCCTGTGAGTTCTTGGCAATCACAGGGCATGTTATTTAGACATCTTTGCAAAGTAAGAAGACTGTAACCTAGAAATTGCTTTCAAATGTCATGAAATAGCTGTGAGTCTTACCTGTAACAATTCATGAGGTTGACATTATGTTGCTTCCTACACCCTTGTCTAAATGTTTATTAATTTCTATTCTGCAGATTTTCTGTTCTGAATTTCAGAGCCAATTATTTTTTTATCCAGGCTCTCAAACATTCACGTAGGCCCTGGGCATCCTGCCCACAATGCCTAACGGATGGAACGGCCCTGCACACAAAGCCCAGAGCGAAGCAGACCAAGTACATTAAGTAAAGGAGTCAGTGTGTATGGTTTCCAGATAACTTGGGGAGTTCTCCTCTACTCCGTGCAAGTTTCTTCAGAACCAAAGAGAAGCCACACACTCAAAGGAATGGCCTCTGTGCCGAACATGAAGTATTTGCATATTCAGTGTTATAGGAAGCAACACAAATAGGGCTGCTGCAGTTCAAAATAGACTCTGAGAAAGTCAAGAAAAGTAAGACAAGAGGAACTAACATTTTTAAGCCCCTGCTATGCTAAGCCCTGCATCAGATCCTTTTTCTATATTGTTTTATTTAATTCTTAAACTCTGTGCAGTAGTTCTGATTATTCCCATTTCACAGATGGAGAGACCAGGGCGTTGGGAGGCCCAGCAACTTGCTGAAGGACACAGCTATGAAGAAACAGACCCAGGAGCCAGCCTGGCACCAAAGCCCAGGCTGTCCTCACAGTTCTCACGCTGTCTGCTCGTTTTGTAAAAGGGTGGGGACTGTATGATCATCTTTCTTGCTCTCAACTGCTGACTTAGTGATGAACGTCGTGTACTGGGGATGGGTTGCAAGAAGGTGGGTAGGGGCTGGAGCTTCCCACAGAGCAAAGCTGAAGTGACAGAAGGCAGAATTCACTGTCTTTTTTTTTTTCCCTCAGTGATTCATTAGTAGAAAAAGTACTGCGGTGGATAAATCATCTGAAGCTCACAGGCTGTAGCAACATCAAGGGAATCTTTAACTATGGAAAGTCTCAAGGCACAGCCAGGTTGGGGCATATCCAGCCCCCTTTCTTGGTCCCTTCACAGTGTTTCTCAAAGTGCAGTCCTGGACCAGCTTCCCCAGAACTATCCAAGGAGCCACTAAAATGCGTATTCCCAGTCCCTGGGCTTGGAACAGGGAAGGCCTGGGAACCTGCATTTTAACTGGCCTTCCTTACCTCTTCAGGTGATTCTTACATTCTCTACAATTTTAAAAGCACCCTTGATGGTGCAGAACAAGATTCCACCACCTCCTTGTTTTCTTCTTTAATAGCTTTTAAGGATCACAACTCAAACTACCAGGGGTCCTAGTTCAGGGCTCACCACCATTTTACGATTGGGTGATACAAAAGCAAAACAGGACTGGGGCTATTTAGCAAGGCAGTCAAACTGCTCCGATGAGAGCCCTCTACCCCACCCACCCTAACAGCAAAGCCAAACCCCACCTGGTCCCCACTGCTCTGAGATTAACTCTTGGGGCCTTGGTTTAAGTCATTTGTATGATTTTCACCCACTGAGATCACTGCATCAAGAGAGATGCTGATAGAAGTCTTGAAGGCAGCTATCACCTACAAGGTTAAAATCACCTCTCATTGGCCAAGCCATCTTCACTAGGAAGGAAGGGGGCAGGAAGTGGGCAGACCCACTGCCAAGGGGTGTGAGCCGGTGGTCCAGTGATCGGGAAGGAGGCAGGCAGCCTGGAGGGGCCACAGGCCCTGCCATGACTCTCAAGGCGAGGGCAGGGCAGTGCCCGAGCATGTGGCGTTTGGCAGGGAAGAGCTGGGACCATTCTCCCCTGCCTTTCCCAGCCTTGTCATGTCTCCACCAGACCCCAGCTGCTCGGCAGTCAAGGTGCTGCTGCCCCCAGCTCTGGGAAGGCCTCCCCAGGGCTGGCTGCATCCCCTGTAAGGGCTGAGGTCTTTTTCAGAAGTTGACTTCCTCCTACAGGAATCACCTACGCTTTGTTAAACACAAAATGTTCCACTGGTTTTAGAATTATAAACAAACAAACCAACTACTGAGTTCAAGTGCTCAGGAATAACCCCAGCGCCCCAACATCAGGGCAAGGGTGGGCACAAAGCCTCTCTCTTTAAAAAGATGGAGGGCTGACAAGCAAGTCTGCAGGACGTTTATAGCCAATAAATGGGAAGGCTGCAGTTTTAGACTTTTCAGACTTGGAACTAAAAAGGTTGAGTCTAAAAAGGAAAACATGTCACCTTCTGCCAAAATAAACTGTGATGAAAGTTTAGACCCCCCGCCACCCTTCAGCCAAGCATTTCCTGTTCTGGCCTCCCCCGTCTGCCTCATACTAGCTCAGGGGAGGGAGAGCTATTTTTAAGGTGCAAACAACCAGGACAAAGAATGAGAGAAGTTATTTATTTATAGCTATACCTTTTTCCCCTCTGAAGATCGAGGTCCGGTTTGGCTTTCCCTTTGAATCTTAAATACCTGGGCTAAGAAGGACTTTGAAAGGTCACGGCATAGTCTCTAGACAGGGATCAACGTCCTGGGCCATACAAGCTGTAAAGCTGTTCACCACTTCTTAAAGAATTCCTCCTCATGTACATACACTTGGCTCATGCAATACATGTTCTGAAGATGTGTTTTGTGAAACATACTTTTTGTATAAAAGGTAACTTGAAAATGCATTCGAACTTTTGTTATTTAAGGAATCCAACAGTAAAATCCAACTTCCCACCACCTTTTCAAGGATTCCATTGTGGTAATCCCTCGCTGAACCCGAGTTTGTACATCCAGACTTTGTATTAGATTTTCTTGAGGCAGGGCACATGCATATGTAGCATAGTGTCCTAAGTGTCCTAAGGGTCAACAAGCCCTTTCTGGCACCTTCTGGCATCTTTCCTCTTGTAATTCTGGGATCTTTTCTTATTCTGTTAAATTAGTCCTTCCTTAATATCAAACCTCACAGGATCCACTGTTAATCTTTTAAATTTGCCAGAAAATGAAACAGAAAATCCCTCCCTCGTGATTCTCCCATAAGCATCATCTTGGTGTTGGCTAATACTCCCCATTAAGTTCACTGACATTAATGTGTCCCCCACTTACAGTACAGTGTTTGCTTATGTCTCCTCACTACAATGTAAGCCTTGCAAAGGCTTTATTTACTCTCTGTTTACATCACTGTGTCACAAGCATCAAAAATATACTAGCTGCTAAACATTCATTCAATTAACAAATTTCTATTTACCTCAGAGTGTTCTGACATTTGGAATCACATAGAGTGCCAAAGAGGCCCTTCCCTTTTCTTAACATGATGCCGTCCTAAGTATCCTAGCTCCAGTATTTTCACCCATCAGCTCAGCCATTATTATAAGAATTGCTTGAAGGAAAACAGGATGGCTCCTTTTTAAATTCACTAGTGTCTACATGTTTTAAATAAGTCAAACTGTAAGCTAACAAGTCTCTGGATCACGTCAGTCAGCATGACCCACTCCCAGCTTCCGTGCACCCTCTACTTCTGGTGGGTTCTTTGTGCAGCCAGGCCAAATGGGGTCATGATTCAGTGTTTGGCAAAAGGAGGGTCCTTGCTGCATCACTGTACTTGTATAATATTTGGTTCTTTGTGCTACTTAAGGAAAGATAGAAAAGACTGTAAACAATTTGAGTGCAAAACCTAGGTCTAAAGGCAGACCTTGCAGAAAGATGGAAAGAAACAACTTAATGATCCAGTATGACTTGGAATGACACAGAAACTTCTAATGGCTATGGATCATACTTGTACTTGGTGAGGATTCAAGTAGGTTTTGCTGACAAGTGAATGGAAAAATGATGCAAAAATAATGCCTGAGCGAGGGCATTTAGATATACTTACTTCCTGGAAGACAGATGCATGTCTTAGAAGTTTCAAGTTCTTATTTTGGGAACATTTCTATTGTTCTGAATGCAATGGAAAAAAATAAGTAGGAAGAAAAATCCAGTCAGTTGCTCACTCACCTTTTTACTTAAGTGAGGACCATTAGCCCCGAGTATGCCTCTCTGCACCGATGGTGGTACTTGATACACATCTTGTTCCTGGGTACCATGGCCAGTGGGTACTTGGTAAATTCCCTGATGTTGGTAGGAAGGTGGAACTTGGTAGATGGCGTCTCGAGGAGCACCCTGTGGGTTTGGCACTTGATAGAGCTTCTGGTGGCCAAAGGCCTGGTGCATCAGCCCAGAAGTAGGCTGGTCCTGATTGGAGGAGGTCTCCTGCACGGGGCCAATCAGAAGCTTCACCCGGTTCCCTGGGACGATGCCTTGCCGACCGTGTAAGGAGCAGAGCCACCATCCCTCCAGTCCCCCTGTGTTCTGCTCAATGACAGTTAGGATGTCTCCCTTTCGGAAGGCCAGCTCCTCAGCACACTCTGGGACATTGTCGTATAAGGCTCTTGCCATAAGATTCTGGGAAGGAAACGGAGGGAAATCATGTTAGAATATTAGCTCAGTCCCCTTAACACCTAAGGCCCATGCTCCTTCAGAGAGGCACACTTCCTGGAAAGAAGAAAAGAATAACTCTGAACAATAGCCTGTAAAGAGAAAAACAGACATTGCAGACAAAAGACAGATACATACACACTGTGTCTGTCACCAGTGACATCAGACTGCCTCCTTGGAAAAGTTCAGAATGCCACACGAGCTCTTTCCTCCAGTGGTCGGTGCCACGCCAAGGAATTATGAGTATGGTGGTTCAAGAGAGAATGGTTCACTATACAAAACATTTTTCTTCCATTTTTAAAACAAGCTGAAGGAATAAGCTCTTCCAGGATATTAAGTGAACTACAATGGGTATTTCTCAATTTTTTTTATATATTGGAGGTAAAACATCAAGGAAAATCCAAAGTAACCTACAAGTACAAATGGCATTTATATTCGGTGTTAAAATAGAAACAAAAGTACACTTTTATATGCCTTGGCAGGGCTTAAAAATTCCTATTCTCAGTTGATCCAGAGGTCCTTAGATTCAGGGAGAATCTGTAAGCAAGCATTTTTTTGCATGGTAATCAAGCACGGAGCATAGTATTACAGTAGTCTGTCTGCATCTCCAGATTAGATGGCGGGGAGTTACAAAGAATTAGCACACATAGGCAGATGTTGTCTCTTTCACTTTTGGTCTGTAATAATGTCTTTCCTGAAAGCCCCTCCTCGCCCTGTCTCTTTATTTCCTACTTTGTGAATCTCGCCATTCATATCGGAAAGGCTGTGCCTTCCCCTTTCATGGACCCAAAACACTTTCTCCCTTTGTATGAAGGCCTGTCTGGCACATCCAGTACCAAGCAGACAGCCAAAGTAGGCATTCAGCAGAGAGTGGGCGGCAGTACGTGCTGACATTCCTGGAAGCCTTTCAGAGGCTCCGAAGACTTCACTTCTTGCAGTTAGTACTGTTTCGTAGCACGATGGCAGCCATCACGGCATGCCTGCTCCTCCCAGTACACAGAGAGTGTCATAAACTCATCGCAAGCACTGAGAAGTCTACACATGGTCACACTAGTGCTTCACTGTGATGTCTGGATGTGCTTGAGTCATTGTGATCATGCTCATTTGTGGGCGGTTTGTGACTTTACATCTTCGTGGACTTTAGGGCATTTGTTTGGACTTTGGCCTCCTGTTTTTCTAGAAATGTGGACTTGATCTTTCAGCTTCATGCTTTTCATTCCTTTATAACTAACATTCATAATCCTCTCCCCATACAATGTCCCTAGCCATATATGTAATCATCTCCTCATACAATGCCCCACAATGACAGGTCCTGCAACACTGTCTGCTGGCTCTCTGGAGGGGGAGTGGCTGTGCAAGGTAAGGGGTCTCCCCTCCATTCAGTAGCTGGGAAAGGGTCCTACTTTCATTCTGTTAACCAAGCTCCTCTTAGTGCAGCTGCTTGACCTAAGGAAAGGAGATACAGCCACAGAGTTGAGTATCCAGGAGGCCTGGTGGTGCTCTTTACAAATAAGGTTGAGATCCTTGTTCTGGACAGTTTTGAGTGCCAGGAAGGCTATGAAGTAGACAGGTGAGCAGTCAGGGAAGCTAAAGGAAACTGAAGGGTTTGTGTTCCAGGTGAAGGTTTTACTTAGTATTTATATTCCAGGTGGCTTTGACCTCTTTCCAACAACTCAAAGCTCACAAGTAGAAAGGTGAAATCATACAGCATTCTATACAGGCTAGAGGAACCATTGAAGGGTGTGTCATAACCCTAAAATCTCCCATTTCTCTCCTTCCATCTTTTGGGTGGTCTGTTATTTAAAAGTCAGAGAGTTAGAGAAGGAAAGGTTCTGGTCCTTTGTTCTAAAATGACCCGAAGGAAATCTCTCCACCAGAGTTGTAAAGGGATGATAGAGCCAGGAGAGAGCTGACCCCTCTGGTCACGGCCTCTTCCTCTGGGACCCATGCAACAATGGGGAACAGCTGGTAAGGAAGCCCCAAGATGAAATCAGAAGGGACAGGCCAGGGCCAGTCCCACGGGAGCCGAGGGTGGAAGGCTATGCAATCACGTGGCTGCAGAGAAGGGAAGGAGAGCAACAGAAAACAGCAGAAAGGCAGAGGGCTACAGTCCTGATCAGCAGGAATGACCTCGAGGTGCTTGGGCTCGGGTCAGAGCCACGCAGCTCCACAGAGCGCTGAGGTGGAGCCCTGGACCGCGCTCGGTTAGAGGCAGACAGAAATCCCCGTACAAGCAGGGTTCTGGATGTTCTCGTTTCCCATCCAATGACCTTCCCTCCACCTGGCGAGCAGGATGCTAATGTTTTCAGATGTGCCTCTGGAGCTGCTTCTCTGGGAAACACTCAGAGCCTGTTGTGCTTGCTCTCAGAAGTGCCGTGAGTGAGCGCTCCTGACCGGCTGTCTGTGGTCTCCCAGCAGCCTTCCCTGCTGCCCAGAGATGAGGGTTTAGAAAGAGTGTGGCACCCAGGGCTTGCCTGACGCCTTACAGCCTGACCGATGTTTTCAGCTTGGCTGAGTAGGAGAGAGTTATTTAATATCTGTGCCAGCTACAGAGAGCCAATGTCTACACCCAACCCTCACCCAAACGGGAGATCACGGCCTTTATATAGCACTGGACCCAACTGCTCTGGTTGACTGATGAGCAAAACAGGTCCTGGGAGGCCAGTTCATCATTTGCTGGGGGCCACACTGCTGATGTCAGGGATGGAACAGAACTGCAGGCTATTGGTTCAATCCTCTTTCCAGAACTCTAAGACACCTTAGCTCTGCCACTCAATGTCCTCCTAACTGCGCTCAGTTCCACTATATAGTAAAGTTCCGAAGATAAATATTCTCCTTGTCATGTCTATGGAACAAATAGATCGCTGGGGCTTGGGGTCCTTGCTGTGTGACCTGGGCAGATTGTCTCTCCCCTGCGTGCCATAACTTCTTCATCTGTGAAATGAGAGTGAGCATAGCAGCCTCACTGGTTTGCTGGGGGAGACTGAGTGGCTTCATTCTGGGCAAGCACTCTAACAGCGCCTGCAACTTAGGAAGCAATTTAGGAAGCTACTCTACCATTCAATTTGCTGCATGGCACCTTAGCCTTAGGCACCCTACCTGCTTCACCTCCTCTCCATTCTCAACCAAGGGTTGATCCTATTCTAATGGTGCTATTTTGTATATTTTTATACACATAAAATCTTTCTTGTGCTCACGATTACATTTCAGGAGAACTGCATCGCAGAGCAATGTTTCTCTAAATGAATAACGAGTTCCAGGCACTGCAACCTCTTGTCGAATATTTGCCTACATCAGCTATTGGTGCACTCAACAGACCTTCTGAGACAAAATAATAATAATAACATTCCTGCACAAATCATGGATAAATCTCATTAGATTCTAGCAGAATACAATGCATCAGAAAGTGGAAAAAATAAGGGTGAGGAGTGTGGCTTTTGAAAATCCTTGGTGTGTGGGAGCAAGAGTTCAGTGGGAAAATTAACAGCAAATTATGTTTGACAGGAACACAAGCCATCTCATTCACACAACTCATAAATAGGCAAATCAGGAGTTAATTCCTGTGGCTGGAGGAGGTGGGGGGGACCCTCTCAGCAGTGCAGAAGTGTGACTCTTTCAGGTCACAAAGTCAGAAAGGTGATTTATCTGAATATCTTAGAAAAAAAAAAACCCAGGAGAGGCAGTTTGTCTATTCAAGATTTAGTCTTTCTCCCACCCACTCTGGGACATTTCTCTCCAGGGCAGGGAAGGTCAACACAGAAACAAATCAAGGAGAGATAAGAGAGCTCTGTAATTCTATACCCAGTTGGATGGTTAGCCTCCAGCTTGGCAGTCAGCAGTGCTTCATCTAGAGCTTGGCAAGGCGCCCAAACAATTGGGGCACAGAACTCGAAAGCCTGAGGAACTTTAAACAATGACAGTCCAACTCTTTTACTTTACACAGGAGAAAAATGAGGCTCAAGAAGTTAATGATTTACCAAGTTACCTAGGAAGAAGCTCATATTGCTGAGACAAGAATTTAGGCCTATGTCTGCAGCTCCAGGATTAGGACAGTATTTAATAAAGTCAAGCATATGTGCTACAAAAGCTGTGGTTCTGACCAGGATTGAAAATCTGTGTCTGGGGTTATAAACCCTATTTCAGTGAGCCCTGATTGTAGCAGCCGCTAGCATGGATGTGCACCTCCATTTTTCTTGGAAGTCTCTCTTCACTTCCACTATTCCACTTCCTGATGCACCGATTTCTTTCATTCTCATGACCACTCATCTTCCTTCTCCTTCACAACTGAAAACACTTTTTTTCCCATCCCTTAAATGATCGTGTTCCAAAGAGATCTCACCTTTGCACTTTTCTCTATATTCTCACTCTCTGCAGGAAATGTCAGCCATGCTGATGACATGAAAAGGGCCAGGTGACACCAAGACCCAGAGCTCCAGCCTCAGTACTACTGCCGCTCCCTGTGCTGTATTTCCAGTTGTCTAAGGGAATCTTCACCTCTAACTCAACAAGCGCAGAGCCCCCTTTCTCCTACTTTCTCTTAGGTAGCTGTGTGCACACGGCTGCCCAAGATAGGAGCCTCAGAGTTTGCTGAGCGTCTTCACAACCTAAAACCTGATCGTCTTGGCCGCTGCTCTTTCCTCACAGCCACGCGCAGGTCAGGCCCTCAACTTTTTTTCGGGAGCACAGCAACTGCTTCCCCACTGGTTTTCCTGCACTCAACCTCTTCCCATCTCAAAACCCATCTGCCCATAACCAGAATAGTTATCTCACCAAAACCTATCTGGTTATTTCCCTTTCTGGTCGTCTGTGGTAGTAGTTTCTGCAGTTTGAGCTGCATGATCCCATCCAGGACTCTGAACTTAAGTTCAGGGAAACCGTCTTATTCCTTTGGCATTTCCAGAACTGTAGCCCAGGGGCTAAAAACAAAATACACACTCATTAGATGTTCACTAATTTGAAATGGATTCTGGACTCTGATTTCCAGGCTCTGTACAGTGACAGTGAAATTGTTTTCTAGAGAAGTCAAGAAGATATTCTGTTAAAATTCTCAGAAAGACCTGGGAAGATGAAGTAACAGAGCCAGAAAGACAGATGGCCAGAAAGACAGATGTCCACATCCTGCAATCTCACAACCAGAGCGTGTGGGAGGACAGCAAGCTGCACAGTGCCCGCCCCTCCCTATTAAAACAGGATAATGACGTCGATGGGAGCCTGAATCTTGTGTCCACACCACTGAGCAAACAGGAAGGCCGAGAGGAGCTGACCAGCCCAGCCCGGTTCCATACAATGGTCTCTGTATGAGCCTTTTCTCTCTTCCGTAGAGCCAACTACATCTAGGGGCAGGTGACTGAGCACCATTCCCACTTGGCCAGAATGTTTCAGTTCTGCCGTCCCTGGTTCCCCAGCTACGCCCGAGGAGTGGAAAGAAAGTACCATCCGGCCAGCCAGAACAGTGGGTACAGAGAGCTCTGGGCGGAACGACCTTTCCCCCTCCCAGCCTCCCTGCTATCAAAACGTCAAGAAAGCTTTTACGCCTTCTGCCAGGTAAATTATCTGCTATTCCAAATAGAGAGGTGCGACTTGTAATTAACATGACCATTCATGCTGCTCTTTGAAGAGAAATGAGACACAGCGGCTGATGTGCTACCCCCTGAGGATCGAGAGCATCGTCAGTGGCCCTGGCTTCCTTTTATTATTTTTACTTCATTCTATATTTATCATGCAGGAGCTCCTGCCAGGGCCTCAGAGCAGCCACGTTCTCAACAACATGGCTTTCCTGTACCCAACCCCCTGAACTTTAGCCCTGGCCTCTGGCAGGGCGCATGCATGAGTGCGCATGCACACACACACACACACACCAGACAGATCCTGAGAAACAGACACAGTGAAGAAGGAAATGGCCAGTGTCCAGGAAATCAGTCCTAGAGGAGGTAGCTGAGGGATGAGCATGGTCAAGGTCAGGCTCAGGACACGGGGAGAAGAGAAAGAAAGGCTCCTGTGGTTTTGTGCCAGCTGACAGAACCCAGCTCCAGTCTGAGGGCTGGCAAACCGCTTTGGTTTCCCCCCACCATCTACTTGAGGATATAGGGGGGTATGGGGTTTCCTAAAAGAAGGAAACAGCCATAGTCAGGAAACATGAGTATCTACAAGTCCCTGGATTTTGATTCTTGGAATATTTGGTTTGCATCTGTGTTCTTTCACCGGATGGAGCTGGCATGTTGCATTTTTTTAAGACCTGGATCCTCTGCAGATTGTTAAGTAGCAGAAATGAGGCTTTCAAGTTCAGGAGTTAGAAGATATGATCCATATCACATCTGAGATTTTTCTCAGCAATAGCTGTTGACTGCAATCTGACACACTTTTTGGTATATGACCTGAAGCAGCCACAGAAAGGCAACAGCATCCTGCGAGGCCCCCCTCATCTTTAGTCCTATTTCTGAACCCTGGTGAGGAGGGCTTAACATGCCATCACAGATTCCTCTGGCGCCTAGACCACATTTCAGCCAATAACTTTCACTTTCTGGAAAGTGCTTGTAAACCCCTATGACGGTCACAAAGCTTGCATGCGTATCTTGGACCTATCTGAATATTCATGCCATTTACTCTGTCCCAAATCTTCATGTTTTCTTTGATTTTTTCCAGCCCAGGAGCCCTTCTGAATGGGAGATGCTTTAAGAAGTGTGACACTAGACACTTGTCTCCCAAAGGTTCTGACATGTGGTGGCCCTGACATACTCTCTGAGGCTGTGTCCTGTGCAGGGCCACCTATAAGGCTCCCAGGTTTGGGAATCTCACCATCTCTTCCTTACTGGCCTACTCCTGTGTGATGGAGGATCATTGAGAACCCAGCTCTACTTTGGTGGTTCATATTCAAAGTCACACTACTTCTTGAGCATCCGTAAGAAGATCTGAGGCTCATTGCAAATTTGGCTATTTGGATCTCAGACTGTTCTGTCTGACCAGGTTTGGAAACGTGATATGGACAACATAGCTGTGAGATTGAAAAGAGTTTTCTTCAAATGCTGAGTTCCCTCTCTTCCCTAGAATGAATGCCATCTATTCTCCCTTGATTTAAGGTTGATGCAGGACAGAAATATTCGTATGTTGGGATTTGTTTACCATGAAACTAACAAAAGCCTAGAGCAAAATTCTGTGTTTTGTGTAAGAAAAATTACAAGTGGGTTGTTAGGTAGGTATGCATGTATGTGTGTCTATGCATGACTTCATAGTCAACTTCCAGTATTTCTTGGCCAGCCATGGAGGATGAATTTGACTGCTGACAGTATTAAGGAAAAGTGAATTAGCTTTTCTTTACAAGTCTGATAATCATAAATAATACAGGTACTTTCAAGAACTCAATTTTTCACTCTTCTGTGATCTGAGATTTTCTTAAGCAATTCCTGGGGATCTTAAGGAAGGTGGAAGAATACCTAGGTTTCTGTAGGTTTTAGAACCAGAAGTCACATATAGTTTGAGAACCCGCTAGACGAGAATTTTAGACTAAGAAAGGATCTTAGAGATCATTGTAACACAATCTTCTTGTTTTCCAGCCCTGACAGTCTCCTATTAGGTCAGCAGGAGAGCCAGAACTAGCATCTGGTTCCCCTCTTAGTCTCGGATTGTTTTCCACTGGACCAGGAGGTGCGTCCTGAGGACCTGCTCTACCTTAGAATTTAGTGTTGTTGCTATTAAGCCCTGGAATTTATAAGCAGTTGTCCCAGGTTGCCTGGTTTTGATAGATTTAAGCACAGTATATTGGCAGAGGATCAAAAACATGGGGCAGGCACAAACTCTTTTCAGGGTTCTGTCCCTAGATAAATCTGACAGGCGCCATATAATGATGAAGGCTTGCCGCCCACTCACCCAAAAGATAGGTTTTATTAACAATAAAGAACATCTGGATTTCAGCCAACATTACAGTGTTGGCATGGGATCACATCTATCTGCCTGTCTAGACAAATCCCTCTAATATCCAGGTACTCAGGGAAGTGAAATGAGAATTGGCTTGTGAAGGAGCAGGAGACCCCAGTCCACTATTTACAGCACATTTCCAAAAATGTTATCACTTCTCAAAAGTCAAAACACACAAGTTAGAACCTTTAATAAAGCATTTGACAGAAGGGAAAGCTCTTCCCATTTTTACCTTCCCATATATCTGATCTTCCTGCACCAAGGTATGAAGATGTACCTCAGCCCACTCATACCAACACATACACATGCTAGCAAACCTGGTCTGTCTCTGGGCCAGAATCCAGTTGATGTCACTTGGATGCCACCCCTCAGTCTCTTTTAGATGTTACCTGACCTAGGGCGGGTGCCTGATTGCTATTATCCCACATGGGAGGTCCTCAAAAAGTTTTAAAAAATGGACCTATATGCTTGGCTGAGATTTATGTTGCTTGCATTGCAAATGCGGAGCTGTGTCAAGAAAGAACCTTTAGATGCTTCAGCTTCTCAGCTAGGAGAGAGAGGAAAGATGGCAGGAGCAAATGGAACAGGAGAAAACCTCAAAAATGATATTGTTCAATGGCCAGGTATATAGACGAGCTCCTGCATGTAGATAATCTCCATCAGTTTATGAGAATAAAGTAGCTTTCTTCAAGGCTAAGTTCTAAATGCATGCTCCATTATTATTTTATATATATATGTATGCCAGAGAAAGACTTTGGAGAATTAAGGTTGCCCTCTAGATGGTCTGATGGTTTTACACGTGACCTGAGTGAGGCCCCACACTTCTTAGTATTTTGTGATATTTGCTTGAAAAAACTGGGGCTAAGCATATAAGAGGAAGTTGCCTTTGGGCTAGGATCTGTTATATTAAGCTCAACCTCAGTGACGATAAAACTATGGCAAACAGTTCTGTGGTTATATTTTTGTGCTTCTATCACATAAAATCAGTAAGGCAACTATTTTTCAGCAGAAGGAAGTAGGGGAGATTAGACAAGTGATTCTTAACTGGTGGGATTTTGTTCCCCTAGGTGACACTGTGCAATGCTTCAAGACATTTTTGGTTGTCATAACGCACGTGTGTGTGTGTGTGTCTGTGTGTGTGTGCACAAGCGTGCACCACTGGAAGCTCTTGGGCATCCTGCAACGCACAAGATGGTCCCTACAACTAAGAGCCATGCAGGCTAAATGTCAATAGTGCTGCAGGGAAGAAGTCCTGGATGGAGGAATGGATGCTAAACTGAATTAACAGAGACTCTAATCTCAGTCCTCACACTGAAAGGCTAATGACAATGAAACCACTGCTTTTTGTGCCTCATCTCTGCATCTGCAAAACGGGGATACTGAAAACATGTTCTTTATAGCTAATATTGTGAGGAGTCCTGGAATTACATACATGAAACACTCTGATTTCTTCAGAAGAAAGAATCTCTGTAAAATCAAAACCTGGCTATTATTACTGCACTATTATGAGCTCATGAAATTGTGCCTTAAGAATTGTCCTCCTCCCCCTCAAAAAAAAAAAAATCCTTCAGGAAAAGAAAACAACCAGAGTGATCTCACTGTGATTACACCTGCCACACCAAGAAACAGACACAGTTCAGAGAAACAAAATTCTTTCCCTCCAGCAATGAAGTAAGCTGCGTCTGTAATTAAGATTTTAATAAGGGAGGCAGAAGGCTGGGTGCAGACGCTGCAGGCTAGGAGGCAGGGAGCTACCACACCAGGCTTAAAACGAGAACAACTGAAATCCAGCCCCCCTCATTGATGCTTAAAGCACTCAGGTGTGCTTCGTGCATGTCTACGTTTCAAGACGAGATTTCCTTCATTTTTAAAGATGCCTGTTTTTGCAAGGAAAAAGAAAAGGACCACCTTATTATTTAAAAGTATTATTTATGACTCTATATGAAAAATTTGCCTGAATTCATAAAAAAAAATGTCTCTTAGATTAAGTTCTCTTAGATCAAGTTCCGTTGACATAAGGGAAAACAACAACACTTCAACAGCTGATTGATCTCTGGGGCAGCTCCTGTTGACTGTCTGGAGTGACCATGTGTTCCTGAACTTTCCAAGACAGTCCAGGTTCAAATATCCTTCCCATTGTCAGGCCATATGTTACAATTCTGGCCTTATGAAATAAGGATACAGACCCACAGACATTATGTATATTTTGAACTAGAAAGATGGGCATGCAACTATGGATCTTGTTAATGGGTCTGGCTTGGATGAATTTAGGATTGGGGAGAAAAAAAGATAGGTACTGATAAAAGTCTTTGATTCAGTCAATGGACATGTTCTCTCATTGACAAGATGATCTTTATAAGGAAATAAGATATATTCCAAGGGCATCTGGGCCTCCAAGATAGTCTGGAAGTCCAACTTCATAGTGAACAGGGTTGTGGGGAGAAAGAAGCCACTGGGCTGTGTTCCTATTATTCCCTCTTATCTGTGTTGAAAGGTGTGCTCATTACACTTAAGCTCCGAGTGGAAAAGGTTAGAGAATCAGAGAATAACATGGAAGTTCTATCCCAGAGGGGTGCTCGAGGGAAAGAGATTCAAAACTGTGCTCTGCTAAAGCTGTTGTGCTGCACTGCAATCGTGCCGCAAACGATTAGCAACAAACAAAAACCCCCACAAGATTCATTGGCAGATTACTGATGTGTCCTGTTAGGTACTAAAAACTGAATTCTAAGAAGGCTGGAGTGTCAAGAAGTCCTTTACTGCCTTCCCAGTGTGCTGGCTTGCTTGCTATGGTTATCAGGGTTGGCTATCCCTGCTCACTCAGGAGAGCACAAGGCCTGGGGACAGAGGAGCTGGATAGTTCTAGAGGAGTGAGTGAGGTGTTCAGTTAAGAGTAACAAACTGAAACAGATCAGTGAAAAGTTAGGTTAATTCATGTAAGAGATAGCATAGGTTTCCACACAACTAAAAGAAGTGAGGACAAATCTTAATTGCATCCTACTCTCTAAGTCCCTATTGTTTTAATAAATAGAAAGATATGCTTCAAGTTGTAACTTGATATGCCTTTGGGTTGCCTGCATTTCTACTGAGTTTCACAAATAACCCCCTCCCCAACAACACACACACAAAGAATAAAGAAGGAATTAAACTTAAATTCAAAGGACCTATCAACCATTTTTGTGCAATGCTTGAACTTTTACACATTCATGATCACTTAGTCTTTATTTCCTATAAGCGTAAACCTCAATGTTCCACATAAAGAACAATGTTGCTAATATAACTATTACTTTGACATTAGAAATATCAGGAGGCATTCTCATTTCCAACATACACACCAAAATGTACAAAGAGAGACATCTCCAAATCAGTGGAGCCAGGCTTTGAATAAGCATCTACTTAAATACCATTTAGCACCATTTGGGGTGGAGAGGAGGGGAAAGACTAGCTCTTTTTAAAGAAGAAACTAGTATTCAGTAGTCCATGATATGGGGCCCAAGCATATGTATTTGAAAACATTCCACTGGTAGTTTTAATATCTACATGATCACTTGCCCCACCCCCCAAACCCATCCTTGAAAATATCACTGGTCACTCATATTTTCTGGAGTGCCTGTTCCATCTTCCTCCAAGTATATGCCTCAATTTACCTAGACCTCATTGCCTACTAACACTACTTTCTAAAAGAATCTCTTTCCAGGGGAGGGTGGAAGAGGTCATCAACAAGGCCATTTATTTTAAAATGAAGATTCCTTGGGAAGATAATTTTTTCAGCTAGGCTGTAATGTTCCCCAGGCATGGAGAGTCCTCAGTAGCCAGTAAAAATTACCTCAGGGAGATGACTGGAATGTTCAAAGTAAATAAGATGGGGGTGGGGGAAGATGCCAAAGAGTGTAAACAGGTTTTCTTTTTTTGGGGGGTTCTCTTACCCATGCCATACTCTTTGCTATCATCTGTTGCCTAGGAAACTGGCAGCTATTCTTTGCATTTTAAGTTGGAAATGTAGTATTTCTTTCCAATGGCCCCGTTTTGTTTATCTTAACAAGGAGGCTTGGTAATTAAGTCTATATATTACTGCAGAGTAATGCCACTGTCCCAGTGGTTGGCATTTCAAACCAATTTGTTTAGGTTTCTTTCTAACCCTAGAATAATCTAAACAAGACCTCTTCCTTTACATCTATGTCACTCAAATTGACCACAGTAGGATAGGGGATATGGTTTACCCTGAACTGTTGGATTCCACAGCTCGACCTCCTTTGCATTTCATCCTTGATTTTTTTACATTTTTTACATTGATGACTTTCTCTTTTCCTCACTAAAGTTACTCTTAAGGATAAAGAATTCTAGCAAATCTTTCCTCTCAAATTTTTATCTCTATTATGCTCCTATGTCTGTGTATCTGTGTATACAAGTTATAACCTTATAGTGCATCATGTAATAGCTGCCATTTGTACTATGTGCTAGAAACCAATGATTTTCATATATGATATCCTTACAACTATCTGGTAAGACAGGTAATTTACTCCCATTTTATAACAAGAAAACAGAGGTCTGAAGTAACTTGCCTATAAACTTATACCGTTAGAAAGTAACAAAAGTGGAATTTAAAACAAAACCCATGTTCTTTCCATTATGCCATACGGTAGTTAAGACTCTCTTTAATGGCTATTTTTATAAGTATTCTATGTAATTCGTCATTCAATTCAGTTTTGGTTGAGTACTTACTATGAGCAGGGTCCTGAGATTTCAGGAATATCAAATCTTATTTATAACAGTGAAGATGCCAAGTCATGAATATATTAGCAAGTGGGCATACAGATATGCTGGTAAGTTCCTATGGCTGGCATCAGCATTTCTGCAATACACACCCAGGCCCATGGAACACTAAATAACACTCAACCATCTTAACCTAGTAACTGGGATTTGGACATAAGCCTGTTACTGAGAGTCCACACTATCCTTTCAACATCTACTGAGCAACTACTCATATAAGGAGAGCCAGGGGAGGCTGGCATTGTCTACTTACTATATGCTGGAGCCATGGTAAGTACTTTACATCCTATGTTATCTTGTTTATGCCTTAGAACAATAGTATGAGGGCATTATTATCTCTTTTACAGATAAGACCACTGAGAGCTCAACTTGCTCAAGGTCACAAAGCATGAAGTCACAAGAGACAGAAATGCCTTCCTCCAAAGCCCACACTCTATCCTGTCTCTACTACAAGAACGTTCTAAGACCAGGGCCATGCTTCATCAAGCCAGAAGAGATCCTAGGTAATAGTTTTTATTCAAGGATTTGTCTATCAATCTGCCTCTAAACACAAATAAAGGGTGGGTGTCTCGTATTCAGTGGGGCTTGGCTTGCCTAAAACTGGACAGCCTCAATGGACAGCCTATGTGAGTTACAGGTATCATTTAGATTGTGATTTGATTGAAAGGGGTTAATAAGTAAGATAGTGCTAACAGGGCAGGGCAGAGGTGAAAACATAAAGCCAATCATAGGGATTACAGGACAGTCTTGGAGATGAAGGCTTAGACTTTTGATTGTTTATAGAGTGGCTGGATGAGGGCGCTTGATTGTGGGAAGTGACAGACTAACCCAGTCACGTAAGCACAAAGGGACAGGGTCAAATGAACAGGAGCAAGAGACCAAAATTTCCCCCAGCAGAGTCAAAAGGCAGAAGAGAGGCCTGGGTACAGGGCGCGCTGTAAGGGTGTCAAGTCTGTGTGGGTAGGGGAGGTGAGCCCTATGCAAATCTGGTGTTGAGAAGTCTGAATGAATGAAGAAATGAGAGCGGAAGAGGTCATAGGTCACAAAAGAGGGAGAGCATTTGCAAAGGGCTTGAAAAGCAGAGAGGAAGTTTTTTTTTAGATGTCTGTGGAAGGGGGGTTATTGAGAAGGAAGGGGGTGGTACAGACAGGAAGCCACTGATGAATTCTGAGAAGAGGACTGATGTGATTTTCCACAAGGAAAGGATGCTGAAGGAATTCTTGGTATGTTCCACACTATTGCAACTTGCTAAATTTGGTGTCATCAGAACACCTTCAGTTCTGTAAAGACTTTCATCTCTGTGGAGATAAGTCATTCAGCTCCAAAAATAGGTTTGCTCAACAAATAAATACATAGAGAAACAAATAATTAAGTTAGTATTTTTTCAAAGCATCTTTTAGTGCTTTCAAATTCATAGATCTCACGTAAGATTTAACAAAGAGTGGACAGGAGTCCCTAATTTGGACTGAGTGCAACAAGTCATTTAGAAAACAATAAAAAATTTAAAGCCAAATGTTAAAGTAAGGAAAGAACTGAGAATTTAATAAGTCATAAATGACCATATTGACTAAATCAAAGACCCTTGATCATTGTTTCCCAAGTTAGTTTGAAAAAATAAAAATATTTTGTCTCCTCAACAGCTTTTAATAGTATACACTTTCTTGTTTACCCAACCTGCCTGGCCCACAGTTTAACCAGAACACAGAATCCAAAATTTCAGTAGTTTTCTCATTTGTATTTTAAGTGCCTTCTGTTATATTTCTTCATTCGAAATGCTTAAGAATGAATTTGTTGAAAGGTAGACTAGATAAATGATTATTTAGAATTTTAATGTAGGCACACAGGGTTCAGAAATTTGGCCAAGCACAAAAGCTGCTCAGCTAGTAGATATCAAACGGGCAATGCCTGCTGAACAGGGACAAGGCCTAGGCCTGCACAAAGTGGGCGTGGTCTTGGGCCCCTGCTCAAACAGCTGTGCACCTACCCTTCAATCACCCTCCTGCTACATAGCGACCACAATCTGCAATCTGCTTCCAGACGCTCAAGGGGAGCCCTCACAGAGCAGGCCACCACCATCGAGTCACAGCCCCCACCCCCATTTCACAACATGCTCTGTATATTCATGTGGAAAACTCTTAATAAGTGAGGCCCCCATCATTTACTCTCAAAGAACCTCAGATTGAATCATTTTAGGAGAAAAGTAACATAAGTGCATAAGAGAGTGACTGCAGCCTTCCTGTGAACGAATAAAAAAACCACAATGAAATAAAAATAGACTAGATATGTGCTAATCAAAAAACTTTACCAAAGTAACAGCTTACATTCCACAGTTCTCAAGATTATTGCAAATACATAGCTGGCCGACCTGGAGCTGCATATAAGGGCAACGTGAGTGGCATTTTAGTTGTCCTCTAGTTATGATCCCTGAAGTAGCCAAACCAGATTATCTGGTTAAAAAAACCTGATAGTGGCTGGATTATAAATCTCTCAGTGCACATAAATCTGACTGCTAAATTTACAATGTATAGAGCAACATATTGTTTAAAAGATAATTCCTGACTCCAGGATTTTACAAACTAATAATTATCTGGTTTAACTACTTAAGTGGCTCAAATTAAACAAATAACTGCCAAACATGCATTTCATTTTGCTTTGTAAAGAGACTGCCTAAAAAAAAATCTATCCTGCAGGAACACTTGAGATGAAACAGTCTAGACTTCCTGGGAGAAGAAGACATCAGACACAGCGCATTTGAGAGAGGTCATAGATGATTCTTTCTCTTTCTTTAATACTGGTTTAGAGTCAGAAGTTTTCTGGCCAGATCACTTTGGTTCAATTAACAGCTCTGACACTTTTCAGTTGTATGGATTTGGATAAAGTACTTAGCCTCACTGTGCCACAATTTTCACATTTGAAGAAGAATGTAATAATAACCGCCTCATAGAGTTATTGGGAGAGTTAAGTATTATATATATTATATTTCTATACTTAAATATTTTAAATATAATAAATAATGAATTAATTTCATATAGATTTATTTAAAATAGATACATTTAAATATAAATATACATTTCTATATACTTATGTATTTTGTATGCATATAATAAAACCATAGTCATGATGAGTCTTAAGAAATGTTATTTATCACTCCTGTACCTTTGTGTCATCTCCTCTACTTAAAATGGCAAAATCCTCTCCTGAAACACAGTTGTCCACTCTTAACTAAAGAGAAAGTAGGTTTTATGAGAAAGGGAAAGTAGACTGCTCCAGCTCTTCTTTTATTTTATATTCCTCACAATGTGTTAATCTGTCACTTGATCAGTTAGAGACGTAGGTAATATTGCTGGCGAAGGTGTCCACGAGATAGTGAACATCACATATTTACATCACTTGGCAGTGGGTTCAACACTGGTTAGACGTAGGTTTTCTCCATGCATTGCCAAGGGCAATTTACACTGTAAGTTGCTATGTTTTCTTTCCATAAGTGTAAAACTAAACATGATGAGGTTAATAAAGTCATTTTGGGCACTCTCTAGAATGCAGCACTCAACGGAAATTTCAGCCATTTATACTTTTCCAATAATAGATTCTGAACATATTTTCTCTTTTTCCCTTGCAAGCTGGCTTTTATGAAACTAAAGGCATTCAGTAATAGGGAGAGGAGGGGCAAAGGACTGCTGCCAGCTAAGAGTATCTAGTCCTATCACTGTTTTAAATAGGGAACTGTGGAAATATGGGGTGAAACACTTCAAAAAGAACTTCCCTGCCAGGTAAAAGGATGTGTTTCTGGTTGCATCCAAAAGTCAGAAATATTAAGAATCCTCAGGATTACTCATCCCTCTGATCTTTCTTACCGAGGCAGAGAATGGAAAGCTGATAGGACAATGATAGCTGATCCCTGTGACTTCAGACACTGTAGCCTTTTCATGGAGAACTATAACTCATGCATTACAATAGAGACTTTCCACACTTAGAGCTTTTGAACAAGATTTAAGACTTTTGAATAAAAGATTTATCACTGAGGTTAGCCAGTGGCTATTAGCCAGAACCAAGGATTTACAGCCTCACATTAAAACAGGGTGGACCAGAAGTTAGATAATGTAGAAAGGAAGCAAAGCAGCTGCAAGCTAACACCATCCTGAAGGTCAGACAGGTAATACAAACTGTCAATCCAAAAGCATAAGCGCCTTGCCGACATTCATGTTAATAACAGCACATTTGTTGAAAAGCACTGGGACTCATGTCTATTCTAGAAATACTCTTTCACCATGGAAAATTCACGCTCCATTTGTTGCAATGTGCTTCTGTTCAGTATCTCTGGAAGCTGCTTGCCTGGTTAGTTGGGGACGACTTAAACAACATGGGATACTCTGAGCAGGTATAACCCTTTTGCCAAGAAAAAAATACACGAACTGGTGTGAAATGCATGGGAAGATAATGGAGCTACCGTATTATGACACTCTGTAAGCTTCAAGGACAACAAGTTCCCTTCAGTCCCTTAGTCCATTCAAACGCCAATAAAAATGATTTCAAGAAATGGCAAATACTCATTTTGTCTTTATATCCAACATCATGTAAGGGTGTCAAAATTCTCCATGATCAACTGTATCATAGTACCTGGGACTTTTATTTCTCCCACTAAAAGTATATATGGCAAACTGCTTTCCAACCAAAGGCTGAAGGCAGAGGCTGAAAACTGCTTTAAGAGCCAGTGTGATACCTCTCCTTCTATGTCCCGTCCGGGGGACAGAGGAGGCCAGGCCCCGGGGAGCCACGGAGACCTGAGTTAATAAGTGCTCCGCTCCAAGTGAGACACCCTTTGGTCCACAGGGGCAGCCGCAGACGGGCTCTAAGACCAATGCCCCAAACTTTCAGAGAGGAACCCGGGTGTGCGGACAACTCCCGGAGTGGGTCTCAGTGAATCTGCCCTGCCTGCCTGTGTTGCCAACCGCAGTGACTGGGACCCATCTCGGAAGTCACTCGGGCACAGAAGGAGTCCCCACAGAGCTGTCACGGTGGGACACACCACACACACACACACACACACACACACACACACACACACACACACACACACACACACTCCTTACCTTATACTTCATCTCGGCAGCGGGGAATGGAGCCGTTTTCCTACCCTAGAGAGACTGCATGGAGCACTGGCACGTCCGCCCCTGCAGGGAGTGCAGGGCTAAACGAAAGCGGAGACGGCCCGCGGCGGCTGGCAGGCGCAGCGCCGAGCTCCCGCGCAGCTTCGCCCGCTCGCCTCTGAGCTCACTGTTTTGCCTGCAGCAGGCGGATCCCGGGCTGCATCTGCATACCGCCCGCCATTGGCTGGCGGGCTAAGGTAGCGCGGATACTCCGCCCACCTCTTAACTTCGGAAAACTGACAAAGAACTTGTAATGTGGTCATTTCTTTTTTACGTTACCAGAAAGGGTGGGAAATAAAACAAAGTGGGGAACCTTCCAGAACCTTACTGCCCCCCACCCCACCCGCCCTCCGCTACAAAATCGCGGGAAAGGGAGATTCTTTTCAAGATTAACTTAAGTTTTAAAGAAACGGAATTCACAAAGCAGTCCGACAGTCGTGCATCTGTGACCTAGCAACTCCTTCATAGACGCATTTCATTTCAAAGCCCTTCACCTCCCAATCTCTACATGAAACGAACTGCGGGAACAAAAGGTTTTCTGTCTCCGGGCCTCTTTTTACTAACTACCCCTGCTGATATCTCTCCCTTTCTCTCCTCCCTGCCCTCCCCTTTACTGTGGCTGTTTGATTTTTTTGTTCTTTTCAGTGTTCAAAGTACTTGCAACGTCAGTCTGCAAGGAGCCAAAATACAATTCTCCCTCAGTGAAAAGGAACTCCAGGAACCAGGGTTTCCCTGGCCGGCTTCTCAGGAGGGCTACACAGAGTTGAGTGTCAGCCACATTCAGCGACCTTCTGTGGCTCTGGGGAGAATAAAGGTTAGATGTGACCTGTCAGATGGGGCGGGCCAGTGCATGTCCTATATATCATCGCTCTCCACTGAGTACCGTGTTCTTTGATGGCTGGCATTTCTAGCTCCAGCTTTGAACACTGCAGGTTTTCCTTCTGACCTCTCTCCTGAAGAAGACCCATGAACCCCTTAGCCCCCAACACTTATGGGAGGGGACAAAAATGCCCACTGTTTGATAAGCCTTCTTAAAAAGACCAGCGACTGTACAGCGAAGCACAGAACACTTACTTGGTTCAGCTTCATGATTTCCATAGAGAAAGAAATCACCCAGGGGAGGATAGAAATGGTGGACTTTAGCAACTCTTTTGAAGGATAGAGCAGTAAGGGGAAAATTCCTTCCCGCTGGGCCTCAGGACTGAGACTTGGTAAGTGCATACAAACCTTGAGTGGGGTGAACTCCAACCAGACTACACGACTTGAATGGAAAAATCATCCCTTATTTTTTTTTCCTGACAGAGTTAGATCAGAATCAGTTTGATTTCTCCCTACCCCCAAATTCCCAATGGATTAAAATTCTACTTTTATGATCTAAGCAAAATGAACAGAAGGGCAGCTGTCCCACATGAGTGGTTTCCAGATACAGGGCTCACAGGGTCCGATTTCCTGGATATGACCTCTAGGCGGTCATAATGAGGTTCATATGCCCATTCTGGCCTCCCCGCCACCTCACTTTTCCTCCTTTAGCCTTAGAGAGAAAATGAGCCTGAGTGATTTTGAAGGTCTTTCTGAACACGAATTAAACACGCTACATATTGACTGCAAGGATCTCCCTAACGGTCCCAGAGACTTATGGGAGAATCATTAGTTTGCAGGAAATTGTTTTTGGTGTCTGCCTGGATCGACCAGAGGCCTTCCCATCTGTAAGATGAGTCTTGTGGTGTCCAGGAGATCTAGACAACATTCCTTTGGCTTCCTAAATTGTAAAACTGAATCATCTTCTGTTTCTTTGATGAGTACCCTTGAGCAGGTGAACACTAACTAGCCATCTCCCCCCCTATTTGAATGCTTTCAGGGTCCTAAATCATATACTAGAGCTTTTTGTCATTTCATTCTCTACCTAGAAAGCTTGACTCACACCAAGTGGCTCTCCTACTTTCCTGTTTCTGTCTTGTACAGCTAGACACTTAAAACCTACCCAAAGTTCATTTCAAGGTGGTTTGGAGCAGTGTTTAGTTAGTTACATAAAGGCATTGGAGTCAGGTAAACCTGTGTTCGAATCCCAACAAATTTCTTACCCAAAATTTCTTAATATTGGTGTCCTAAAGTGTAAAATAGAGAAAATAGGAATTCCTACCTCTAGGGTAATAATGAAGATTAATGAATTATATATAATTAATAAATGGTTGCTTATTTTTATTGCTGTTACTCATTATTTAAATTTATATCTTTTTTATTATTGTATCACATAACACTATTGTGATACATTATTTAAATAGTAATATCTAGTTAATTATTATATTAATTATAACTGTTATTACTATTAGGCTGCTATCAATGTTACAGGTGTGGTAAGCATTCAGAAAAAGGTGGCAGAATCCCCTAATCTGTGTGCCATTTTTTCACAGGGCAGCTTTCTAACTTAACAAATATCAACTGAGCACCTACTGTGTGCCAGGTATTGTTCTGGAGGGGGAAGATATAGCAGCAGCCCAGAGAGACAAAATTCTTACCCTCATGGAGCTTACAGTCTAGAAGGACAATAATTAAATGTATATAAGTGTATATTCATATAAATAATTAAATGTATATATTATATACAATAATACATGTATATAAAATATAAACGTACATAGCCTTGGAGTGATAAATGCCATGAAGAAAAACTAAGCAGGGAAAATTGCTAGAGGAAAACACACAGGGGGTGTCTTATTTTAGAAAGAATGGGTAGATAAGCCCCTCTCAGGAGATAATATTGAAGCATGCATCTGAATAATACAATGGATCCACTCAAAGATCTGGGAAAAGAATGTTCCAGATAGAGGAAGCGACCCATGGAAAGGGACTGAAGTAGAAATGAGCTTGGTGGGTCCAAGACCAGCAAGCAGGCCGGGGTGCCCCAGGAAGAGGTCCCCAAGGGCGGGGTGCAGAAGTTGCGCAGAGAGGTAAGCCACAGCAGTTCAGAGTTTCTCCTGGGTGTGACAGAAGTCAGTGGAGTGTTTGGAACAGGGAATGATGTGATCTGTTTCTCTGTGTTTCAACCTTTGTTTAAAAACTCAAGGACAGCAGGCTGTTAAAACACTGAGCTCTGGTCTCAACGCAAATGAGGATAGCTGCTAGTTGGTTAGTGTCATTGAGTATATTTCCTTCAAAACCCTTTGGGGAAACACAAATTCTCTCAATGAGTACAAAAATGGCCCCCGCCCCTTCTATTACCTGAGATTTTTGGCTGCAAAAATACTATTTAAACTGCATTAAAGAAAAGCTGCCAGCTGATTAATGGAGCCACCCTAGTAATCCCATGGGGAGCCTCCTAAATGGGCCAGGGCACTGGGGTTGGGACCCTACCCTGTGCCCACCAGCACTCGTGGCTTGTCAGCCTTGCCCCCTGCCTGCTTGTCTGCCAAGAGCTCTGTCTCCCCTGATGCTCATGCAGGCAGGAGCAAGGGGCAGGGCACCAGATGTCATCCAAACAAGTTTCTAGCTGCTGCTGGGCACACTGGCATGGATATAGCCCAGAATTAAGGGGCTACTAGAGGGAAGGGACTCTTCTGTCCACAACTTGGGAGGAGCCCTGTGGCTGCTCTCTAAGGGTGAAGGGCACGGGCAGAGCATGTGAGGCAGAAAGGGACCTCGGCAATCATTGCGTGCAGCCCCTCACAGAGAAGCGAAGTGGCTGCTCAGAAGCGTGGGTGCCTTGCAAAGGTCCGGTCAGGTTGGACCCAACAACATCTGTGCTTTAGGTCAGTCCTCGGTCTCCTTGTCCTATCGAGTCCACTCATTCTTTTTCAGCTTCCCTGCCTGAAATCTCTTGCTGCTCAATGGATATTCCACAGAACTACCTGTTTAATTCCTAGAGTATGTAGAGTCAGTCACATTACTACTATGTTTAAAAACTTCTAGGGACGCTTACAATGCCTTAAAAAACGAAGTCCACACACTTTGGTGTGGACTATAATTAGAGCCTACTTCCCCTTCTGGCCTTATCCCCTACCCCACATCCCACCCTCCAACAGCACTGGGGGACTCACCAACTGCAAGATACACTTGTACCGTCCTGATTTTGCACAGACGGTCCCTCTGCGGAGAGTGTCCTCCCTTCACTCTTCTGCTGTCAAGCTGAGCCCCAACACTAACTCTTTTGTGCTTCTTTGTCAACAACCCCCACCCTACCCACCTCTTCCTTTTGGAATTAATTCCTCCCTCCCTTCACTATGCCCTCACTGTGCTCACAACATGGCTCTATTATAAGGCTTTTCCATATTGTATCATGATTGCTTGATGTCTGTTGTCCCAGCTCCAAGTGAGCTCCAGAGGGCTGAGGCGGTAACTCTGTGTCCCTCGTGGGCTTATATACCTTACAGGTGCTACAACTCTTGCTGGATAAATGAATAAGAGGATAGATGAGGCTTCACAGATTGTATATTATCTTGAGGTTCTGCCTGGTACCCAGGAAGAGAATGGGGCAAAGCTGTATTTGAGGGCAGAAGTGTGGTTTACTTTTATAACAAGTGGAGCTAGGATGCAACCTTTGCAGAACCAACTCAAGGCCTGTTGCCAGTTCTGGCTCTTGGAGAGGGTTTGGTTGGAAAAGTACAGCTGTCGGCTGCCTGTTTTTATACCACCTATGAGCTATGAATAGCTTTTACATTTTTACATGGTTGGAAAAAAAATTTTTTAAAGAATAATATATCTTGAGATGTGAAAATTACATGAAATTCTGATCTCAATGTCTATCAATAAAGTTTTATTGGAACACAAGCACACCCATTCCTTTCATGTTGTCTCTTTGGCTGTAATGGAAGACCTGAGTGGTTGCAGCAGAGGTGGTAAAGGCTGCAAAGCCACAAAAACATGTTACACAAAATGTTGGCTGACCCATGCTCTGGAAGAGTGCAAGGTGTATACATCTCTGACTTCAGATTGAAGTATAGATCCTCCCACATCCAGAGAAACAATTCAGAAAACCCATTCTAGGGCCATGTTGACCATTTCTAGTTTGATGCCAGTTTTTTAAAAAACCTATGTATACAAAATAAGCCAAGGCAGCAGCTTTTCAATTCTGCAAGTCTTCAGAAACCTCCCCGAATAAAGATGAGCCACCAAGCATTTTCTTCTTTAATTCAACTGACCCCTGACTCATTGAACTTGGGTTGGAACCCCCCTGGGTACCAGGCCCTGTGCTAGATTTTCACAGATGTTTTTCATTTCATATTTATCTAATATAACAACTCTATGAGGTAGATTGGAGTATTCTTATTTTATATGTAACAAAACTGAGACCCAGAGAGGTTTACAATTTGCACAAAATTGCACACAGGTGAGTGTCAGGCCTGGCATGTGAACCTAGGTTTCGGGCTCCTGAGTCTGCATTCCCCTAACCACTGTGCTTACTGCCCCCAGGCCTCCTCTAGGACTCCGTTATCTGAGCCCCATTCGTCAGCTCCTTTGGAGAGCATCTCCACCTTGGTGGGACTAAGCCTAACTGAAGATCAGGTATTGCTTTCAAGTCGTGATGAGGGCTCACGATGTGTGCACAAACACATCCTCCTTACTCTCTCAAGCTCTCCAGTCTGTACGTGTGCAGTCCCTCTCGCCAAGACTGCTGTCCTATGTCACTTAGGTTCCCTCGATCCTGTCTTTCCTCCGGCTTACACTCCATCTCCTTCATGAGACCTGTAGAGAAACCTCTCCACTGTTGGTCTCTTGCCCAGCTGCCTGTGTCTCTCATCATCTATGGCCCAGGTCAGTGCTTCCCAAATCTGATCTTCCTTAAAAAACAATTCTGAATGCCTGGGCTTCCCTGGTCTGGCAGGACTGAGTAGGCCTGGTGTGAGGCCTTGGAATCCATAAAAGGACCCTCATCTGACTCTGTACACAGGTTTATGTGGATAGCATATCCTTTAGTGCTGAGTTATTGCCTTACTGCTTCACCTGGGAGAGCCTCTTCTCCACAGTGGGATTATCAGCTACTTGTAAAAGGTGATCCTGTCTTTTCTTTGGTTGTACCCCCTTCCACACCACTGTAGGTGACCGAATCCTAGCTTCAGTCTTCAGGCCCTAGAATGTCTTGTCCATGCGCCCAGCCTTCATGGGAGTCAACGTGGAAAAAGTAAGTCCCTTTTCAGCAGGCAGGGAAAAGAACACCTCTCACTCTAGGCAATAGCCTCTTTTATCCGTTGGTCAAGCCCTCGGAATGAGTGACAGTCTGTTACTAGAGAGACGCTCCAAAAACCGTCTCTACTGCTTGCTTCTTCCTGAGCTGTGGAGTGGGCTTCCATCCTCTTCCCTCCTCTAATATCTTGGCATAAGAGACCTCATGAAGGCCACCCCATTCCCACCCTCTTGCCCCTCTTTTAACAATAGCATCCTAGGAGTAAACTCGGTTTTCTGAAAGAGTTGTGAAAGGCATTGTTTTACAACATTTGTTTCTGCAGATGGAGGGGGGTGTTTCTGGGAAAGGCTTGCTGACTCAAGGTCCCCAGATTACTTCTGATTTGGTTCCTCCTGACTTATTTCTTATTCTCACTTGATGACAGCCACCTGGGGCAGGGTGGAATCTAAACAACAGAGGGCAGATGATTCCTCTAGATGTCCTTTACTGCATGACATAGGGCATTCCACACTGTGAAGATCACACGTTCTGACTGCCCCTTGGCACCCAGCACATTGTTACCATCCTTTTAAAAATCCACCACCTCCTTCCTCCCAACCCCACTTCCCATTGCCTTCTGCCCTCAATCCCAGCCTCTTTGAGCTGGTTTTTAATTTCCCTAAGGGTGAAGTGCTAAACCCAGTGTCTTAGGCCCATCTCAGTCCTTGGTAAACCCTGAAAGAATATATGTAATACCACGTCACTAACGTGTTATGAAAACCCCTGTGAATGGGGTGATTGTAGATAATACTTTGGCTTGATTTTTTAAAAACTGTGAAGTTTTTGATGTTATATATATATATAATGGTGTTATTATAACTTTAGAATACTTAATTTCTACCTTTTAGCCCCAAAGAATTAAATAACATAACGGATTAAATTATATATTAAAGAAATTTCCTCAACTCCAGTGAAACATGCCATGCAATTGTGAGCTCCATTTTAGCATTTAGTATTTTCCTTCTATGAAGGATTTGGGGGAATGAACTTAGGTGTGAAATGTAAGAAAAATTAGAAACATGTAATCAAGATTTAGGTTTATTTGTCTTCATAGATATTTAAGGGTTTAAATTCCTACTACTTATATGTATCCAGTTGGCAAAGGAATGAATTTCAGTGGAACAAAAGGAGTTTCATAGTAAAATTGTGCAGACTGCCTGGTAATGGCCCTCTCCTGTTGTCTGCAGCCATGAGGTATTCTGAGATCTCATGCTTTAGTTTGTCCAAATAAACAGTTTGTTATATGAAGCTGTCATGGAAATCTCTTCTGCTGGTAGAAACTTTAGACTGAGGATTTTTACAAAGGCCAAGGTGATCTGCTAAGACCAAATAAACAGAATTCCATGATTGGAGGGAGGGTGGCTTTTTACTCTTTCTGAAAGTATCGCCCAACCCAATAATATTGCTGAATAGTAGATATCAAATAAGAAAGGACAAAGGCACCACGTGTACTTTTAACTTTCGTTCTTCCTTTATACAGTCTTTAATTTGAAGTCTTCCTGAGCTCTTGTTGATACATAGATACAAAGATACAGAGATTATCACTGTATCTGTGGAGTGACATGACACTGTGACATAATATGCAAAGACCTTGCAATCCTTCCCCACTCTCTACTTCCTACTACTGTCTAGGTGGTGCAAGCAGAGACGCCTATGGATTGTGTGCCCTAAATTCCTGGATGGAGCTGCATGCTCTGTATCCAATCTACTCCTAGGTGTTACCATTCCCCAGATACACTGGCCACTGCAGTTGACCTTCCATATCTGGTATCCAAGCGTAACTCCAGTGTGGAGGTGGGGTGGGAGAGAATGGGGGAGCAACCAAAGGGGGTAGGATTTTAAATAACCACTTCCCTGGAGGCGCAGAGTAAACCATTTTTTCAGGCTTTGGAGATGCATTTCTCCCCTGGGGCCCTAAAAGTGTCCAGCTGACACGGTCCTCCAAGAAAGCCTGCCTCCTGTCCCTCGCTGCCCTCCTCAGCTGAGCGTCCAGCAGGCCCTGTCCCAGGGCATCGGGTCTGTCTGGCCAGCCCAGGCGGCCGCCAGCTGGCGCTGATGAGCGAGTAGAAGGAATTCGAGTAATGCAGGGCCTGGGGGGGAAGCGGGAGGGCAGGCTGGGAGGAATGCGGTGGGGGGACCCAGCACACCAGCACTGTTTAATCCAAGCTTTTGAAGAGTTTGATTCATTTTAGAAAGCAAACAAACTACTCCAGCTATCAGCAATCTTATTTTGTCTGCTAAAGGAATGCCTTCCGGGTGTGGGCCCTGTGCGGTGGGTGGGGTGGTGGGGATACCAGCTTCCACCCTTGACTCGCTGTGTGGAGCGTGGACAGTGCATTCCTTTCTGCCCACTGGAGCTGAGAAAATAAGAGCAGCTCCCTTCTTTATAAGAAAAGCCGAAGGGGAGCCCTACTAACGAGCATGCCCAAGACTGTAAGACTTACTCAGTCACACCACTGAGGTTCACAGAAGTTAAGTATACGTTCTCTTAATTTGCTTAAGTCCTGGCACTCTGATTTCAGACTTGAGGATGTAGGCTAGGGTGTGTTGCCCCGTCTTTCTTGAACTCCAGTGCCTGCACTTCTCCTGACTTGTCCTGCAGTCTGCGTTTGGTGCTTCTAGTCCTTGGCAGGGTGGAGAATGAGGAGAAGCAGCAAGACCCTCCTGACCCTAGAAGAGAGTGGCCACATGTTCCCTACCTTCAGATTCTGCCATCTCAACATCGCTCTCTATCTTCAAAAGCCATCTCTGGGCAGTTCTGGTAACCAGGAAAAGAAATCTGTCCTCCTGACCCAAACAGCTTTCTGCTTTCAGCACATGGGCCCCCTCTGGGGCCCAGCTCGCCAGCTCCCCCTTCTCTCATTCAGTCACACCCCTGATGTTTCACATCCTGCCCTCTACAGGCATGTCCAGGTCCTCCTCATCCAAACTACAGATCCAGGGTTCCTTGTTCAAAAATTTGGAGGCCAGACAAGTTGTGGAAATCAGAATATTTCAGATTTTAGAAACAGACTTAGCCACCATACCATATACTACAAACTCCCAGTGGGACCTGGGCCAGCATCCCATACACAAACCCATTCGTGTTTTGGCAGTGAGATGTACGGATATTCAGACCAAGTGGAGTGAATGAGGAACATGCATCACCTTGGGCAAGTCTGGGTCAGGTTTTGCTTCCAAAAGAGTTATAAAAGAATTCCAGATTTCTGTAAACTGGATGAGTGAGTGTGGACCACCAATATACTCACGAGTTCTTTAAAACCTTCCCTCTGCCACACCTCTCCTTTCCCCAACATCAAAGCAAGAGCTCTCTGTCTCACTTGTCAGCGTCAGAGTGTGAACAGTCAGTCGGAGCCCCAGCCTCCCATCAGGTCCTCCCGGCATCGCCTCTGCCACCCACTCCACCCACCACCATCCAGGCCAGGTCTTCTCGAGCGTCATGTAAGCGTCAGGGTTTTCCATTCCCAATCCATCACGAACCAGGGATTGTAAAATACTTAAAAATGCATTACTAGAAAACGAAATAGAAAAGACTTAATGAAATATGAGTTTTGTTTGTTATTAGTATTGAATTCAGCCAATATAAAATGACTCCTAATTGCCCTCCAGTTTGTGCAGTATGTGCTGTCAATTTCACTCGCACCATAGGCCGGTGCAGTGTCGGGCTTGGAGCGGTTCTGCAGATCACATTGTGAGGAGCAATGCTTAGGACCCTCGCCCTCCACTACACAGGCTGGGGGCCCTCCTCAGCCCTTTGGGTCCCCTGGCTCCTGACATTCTCCATGACCACCTGCTGGGAAACGGTCTCCTCCTTCAGTTTCCATAGAAGTGGCCGCTTCTTACTGTTCTGCTTCTCTCACCGATGTTTCCTAAGCTTCCATCTTCAGCGCTTGTTCATCTGTATTTTCTCTTTTATCTATCTTATCCTCTCCAATGACTTCTACTCTCATTTCTGTGCTGATGACAATTACACCTCCTGATCTGTGTTGTGAATTCCAACTCTCACTTCCTACTGCCCCCAGATATTCCAGAGGCATATCATACACTCCTCACAATCACATATTATGACAGTTAATTTTATGTGACTACTTGGCTAGGCCACAGTACTTGTCAGACATTTGAGGTCAAATATTAGTCTACACATTGCTGTGAAAATTTTTAGATGAGAATAACCTTTAAATCAGTAGACTCTGAGTAAAGCAGATTATCCTCCAGCGTGTGGGTGGGCCTTATCTAATCATCTGAAAACCTCAACAGAAAAAAAGACTAATGTTCTGCTAGGCAGAGGAAATTCTGCTCCAGACAGCCTTGGGCTCAAGCTGCAACATCATTCCTTTCCCCCCTGCATCCACTGCCTGCAGCCTGCCCTACAGAATTTGGACTAGCCAGCCTCCCTGACCATGTGAGCCGATTCTTTAAAGTAAATCCTTGTCTCTTACTCTCTTTCTCTGCACACACACTCATCCTATTGGCCCATTGGTTCTGTTTCTCTGGAGAACCTGTTTCTCTGGCTAATACACATATGAGCTTTGCACTGGACCCAGTGTCTACTAACTATTTTATTTGTGCTCTCACCATTGTTCCAGATGCCTGAAATCTAAAGTTCAGATTGATCTTTTGTTTCTTTTTCCCTTCTACTTCCCTCATCCAATTAGCCACACCAGTTCTATGCCCTCAGTATTTATGGCATACTCTTCTTTCCATTCATCTACCGATGGAGATCCCCAACCACCACCTGGCCCTCATCTGTCATAGATTGTATCCTTCTCTCCACACTGATTGGCCCACGAAATTAGCAGGTGACTTAGAGAAAGTCATTCTGAGATCTTTCAGATTTTGTAAGTGGGGGAGAGAGAACCTCTCTTTGTTTGGATCATAAATCATAAATGTATGTTTGGCAGTGAACATCTTTTCCTCATCGTAGAGTTTATCGCAAGACAGAATGAGTTCCTACAAAGAGAAGAAAATATATTTGGCATGGAGGAGTGGAGAGAACTCTGATCTGCTGTCTGTGCTGGTTTCGGTCATGCCTGATGCCTACTCCTAGACAACCCAGCTCATAAGGCAATGAACACTCTTTTACCTAACCTAGTTAAAGTTCAGCCTATATTTCACTTGCCACTACAGTGTCCAGACTAATCCTCTGCCAGAAATTATTCTCCTAACGGACCAAGAACATCTTATTCATTTGTATCCCCTGTGGTACCACATTTAAGATCTTCTCAGTCTATGTGGTTCATTGAATTATCAGCTTGGCCTTACAGTACCAGCTACATTGTGATATTGTGTGTGGGAGGAGAGGGAGCAATTCTGTGGCTCCTATGATGGCAGAAATAGGATGGAGGCTTAGGTATTAAGAGAATGCCAGGGTTATGGTGTTCACGAGGATGGTGCCCCAGATGAGAAGCAGATCTACCCTTTTATTTTAAATGAATTGATTTAGGTACACAGATTTAATAATGAAAGGAAAATCAAGACATATTTTTACTATTTAGTGTGGGGTAGTACTGTTTCATCTACCTGTAGATCCATATAAATATTTATATTACATTTCCTTGCCAATTAACTTGTACCCGTTAATCACTGCTGAGATTTCATTCATCCATCCACCAATACGAATCGCCTGACAGGATGCTAGGCACCATGGGAGTTACAAAGATGAGTAATACCCAGATGCTGCCCTCACTTCTTAAAGACCTACTACGGTAGCAGCCAAGGGGACTTCATGAAGATAAACTTGTGTAGAAAAGAAAAATCACACCCTAAAGTTGTGTAAGTTTCTACTTTAAAATCATCTGGTTCTAATTTACTAAATTTAATGCTTTAGAGTCAGTGCCAAAGTGTTACAGTTGATTTATGGAAATACTTCAGCACATTTTTCCATCGCGCTCTTGAACAATATATTTACCACCCTTTTGTTATGGTTAGAAGGATTATGGACCTTAAAAAAGGCCCTTTTTATGAGCTTGGTGATATTTTATTATAAAATGCCATAAGATGGGATAAGGAGTCCAGTAAACAATAATATTCACTTAGGAGCATCCCACATGGTCTAGCTTTTTTTGTATATACATATAAGTTTAACAGAGGGGTCTGGAAAATGGATGTTTCAAAACTTTCACGTTATGCCAAACCGCTTCTTTTCAGGGCAGACAAGCATTTTTGGGGTGGGGTATATTTAAATAACAGTCATACTATGCTCCACTGCTAAGAAAATAATGTTAATACCAAAGGATAAAAAATTGCCACAGACCCCAGACTTTCATTACCCCAAAGAGGGAGCCTACAAAATATCCCAGTAAAATAGAATAGAAGTGTATGGACACAGCACCCTGCGTGTCAGTGGCTCAGTCCCAGGCACCCACCAGCAGGGAAGACAGACACCCTGCCTCAGGTTGGGGGAGATGCCAGGCTGCTCTCATTTCATCCACCTTCCTAGACATGGTCACCCACTAGTGTCCCACTTCCTCTGAGGAGGCAGAGGTACATCTGCCCCAGGTCCCAGGAGGGAACCACCTCTCTGAGGCCTTCCAGGCTCTGGGCCCAACCAGCTCACCTAGTGTGGCAGTTTGGTGACTACCCTAGGGTGTTTTACAGCGTAATCAAGGCCTGCTGCCAACCTTCGCAGCGAAGCCTCCGGTCATGCTGTGGTTTAGCCAGCGAAGCCCGCCCTGACTTTTCAAAGTGGTATTTAAAACCTGCGTGTGTATTCATTCTGTTCCTGCTTTACCCCAGCTTCGCTTGGCTTACAGAAAATAAGAGGTTTTTCACTTCACACCCACATTAAATAAGATGGCTGCCCAGGAATTTCCCCTCAGCTTTGCAGCATCCGTATTTCTTTGAAACAAAGAAACCTCATGGCTCTCGGAGTTTAGACAACTCTTGTAAATGGAAAACTGCAAAGCCCAGCCAGTCAAAATGTTTTCTTTCCAATAGGCTGTTTTTATGTCATGTTATGTGACGTAGGACACAGAGGTTCAGACGCACAAGAACGAATGACAAGTGACCATTCAGCATGGCTCAGATAACTGTGTCCCACATCCTCCCACATCCAGACAAGGCCTGATTATCAAGAAGCTGTCTCTTCCTCGTCTTTGTTCTCACAACTTGTTTGCCCTGAAGACCAGTCTTCCCATCTCCCCTTGAATACACTGTAATCATAAATAAAATAAAATAAAATAAAATAAAATAAAAAGATAGCAACAACAAAGAGAATTCTGCGATCCTTCACTCCTTCTGGAATCTTCTTTGGAATGCTTCTTACTTCACCTTTGCAAGTTCATCCGTCCATCCCTGATCCTTAGCTCAAGTCTCATCTCCTCCTTGAAATGTACTCACACCTCTACTGACGAGTCTTCTCCCTGAGTTTGCAGGAGGCTCGCAGTCTCTCCCACCTCGGTGTGCCACCGTCATCACTAATTCCAGGACATTTCATCACCCCAAAAAGAAACCCCATGCCTATCAGCAGGCCCTCCCCTTCCTCCTCCTCCCCCTCTCCCCGCAGCCCCCTGGCAACTGCAACCACCTGTCTAATTTCTGTCTGACAATAGCAAGTTATATGACTTCATGCATTTTATTTCCAGCACATCCCAAAAGCTGACACAAACATGAGATTGGACATTACAATTTTTGTATCCTTTTAAAAGGATTGTTTTGGTTGTATGAACACATGTATGCATTTAATACTTGCGAGGGAATGTGGAGTAATAATATGGCAATTAATATGGAAAAGGACAGCAAAAGTTGGGGGCCAGGTTGGTGAGTGGCTGGGGAGAGCTGGGGAGCAAAGCCTCTAGAGAGAGTGGGGAATAGGCCTCCAGAGCCAGAGAGATTATTCTCTGTATTTACCATGACATGTCTCATCATGTGCCAGAAACAGCTAAGTGCATTATCTAATCTCTGTAACAGCCAGTCAGGTGGGGGTTAGGGATCCCAAGGTTACTATGGATGAGCTACCTGATGTTCAGAGAGATGATTGCCTTGCCCAGAATCACACAGCATGGATTTAACCAAGGCTTGTCTGGCTTCATAGCTCATGCTTTTAATACCCTGGTTATTTCCTTTGAACACGGTGGGTTTATAAATCCTCAAATTGTACCCTGTTCTCAAAGAGTGTGCTGATGAAGAAATCACTATTCTGTGGAAAATAGCCAGAAAACAGGGACAGGTATATCACACACTTTCCCAGGCTGGACAGGAAGGGGCCTTGGCTATTCTGCTGGCTTCCAGTCTCGGTGGTCCCTCAGGCCACGCTGGTCCAGAAGCAGTCTCCTCCAGGCACTCAAGGCCAGCTCTCTGCTTGGCACTAAGCCCCAAATGCTAGAGCAATTCTGAACTTTTCTAGCACTGATAACTTACTTTACGGGGGACAGAAGGCCCACCTTGCTTCTGGGTGGCCCTGCTACCTGCACATGGCTCTGCCTGAGGGGATGGCCTCTGAGGACTTGGCCAGGTGTCTTTGCAATCTCTTTCACCAGCTACCTGCTGACTCCACCCCCTGATCGTTAAATAGGGATGCGCTTCAGGGTTCTGCCCTTCTCCCTCTGTTTCCTATCCCCTGGCAGTGCCCCCCATTCACAATACTTCCGTAGTTACCTACCCATGTGCCAGTGCCTCCCCTGTTTGCATCTCTTTCATGGTTAATTTCATGTGTCAACTTGACAGGGCTGCCATGCCCACATATTTGGCCAAACACTATTTCTGTGAGGGTGTTTAGATGAGATTCACATTTAAATTAAATTAAATTAAATTATATCGGTGGACTTTGGAGTAGAGCAGATTCCCCTCCGTCTGTGGGTGGGTCTCATCCCGTCAGCTGAAAGCCTGTATGACCAGGAGGCTGACTTTGCTGAGTGGGAGGGAGTTCTGAAGCCTTTAGACTTCATCTGCAGCAGTGGCTCTGCGCGGTTCTCAGCACTTAAACATGCACTGCAACTCTGTCCTAAGTCTCCAGGCTGCTGGCTTCCCCACCAGAGTTTGGCTTTGCTAGCCCTCTAAAAACTAAGCCAACTCCTTAAAAAAATCTCTTGTTTTCTTCACACATACACACATCGTATTGATTCTATTTCTCTGGACAACCCTAACTAACTGAATCCCTGAGATCTAAACCCCTATGTATACCTGTTTACTGAACATTTTCTCTGGGCTGTTCATAGCAGCCTCAAATGATGACCCCCCCATCCCCAGCTCTCAGGCCTCCCTCCCTGCCCAGAGCTCCCCAAAAGAGTAGCTCCGCATGCAGCCACTGCAGCCAGAAAGCTGGCATCTCCCTTCCCTCGCTCACGGTCAAGTGCTAGCCCTCCTGGTGGTGCTTCCCACATTATCTTTCAAACTGTCCACATCCCCCTGTACTCAGTGTCCCCAGCCACACAGATCAGGCCACTGCTGTTGCTCCCTGTGCTATTCAACAGCTTCCCTCGTCTCTGTGCACCCGCTCACTCAGGCCTCCACTGCATTGTCCTCAGTGGGCCCAGAAGGCTTTTTAATAAGGCAAATCTGATTGTGCTACTTTTATGCTTAAAGGATCACATCCCAATTTTCTTAAGAGAAAGTAACAAAACGCAAATCCCTGATGCAGCATAGAGCAGTGCTTCTCAAACTCTCATTGCACACCAGTCTCCAGGGTGCTTGTTAAAAGGCAGCTCTGATTCTGTGATCCGGGAGGACCAGATAGTCAATGTCTCCAACAATCTCCAGGGATGATGGAGCTGCTGGTCCATAGACCACTACTAGGGTCAAAGGCTTAGAAGAGTAAGTTATCAGAGCTAGAAAAGTTCAGGCGTCTGCCTGCCTCTCTGGTTTCCTCCCTGCTGACTCTCCTAGCACTGTCACTTCAGCTCTGAGATTCTGGAAAAGGGCACAGTGCCCCCCAAATCTTCCATTCCTCTGAACACTGAAGCTCCTTTAAATATCATCTCATTTGCAAGTTAATTTAATAAAGCCCCAGCTTGTATTCCTGATCAAACAACATTAAGATGGTACTTCTTCCTGGTCTGGGGAATAAAACCACACACCTACACATTCCTGAACACCTTTACCTTTAATCTTTCACTGCGAATCAGTGCACTGCATTTTAATTTCTATAGGAAGTGTGCCTGATCTTCTACCTGCGGAAATGTCTCTAGAATTAAGGTGCTGATGGGTTCTGCTGTAAGTGGCTATTTAATTTGGCTTTTAAAGGAATATAACCTGCGGTGGAAAGGATAAATCCAACCCTATAAAAAATAAGACCCTATAAAAACTGGTTGGCTATTATTTCATTCTTTCAATCTTAATTCTCTCACCATGGAAAAGTTAAGCCAAACTTGACTAATACTGTCAACCCCATTCTAACACTTCAGGGAAGAGAAAGGGTTTAGGGCCCAACAAAGGTTACTTTGTTGTTATGGTTGTTGTTTGGTTTAAACCACCTTTCTTGGTCTCTTGCCCTCTATTAATGGGCTTTCTAGGATGGGGACATTTCAGAGGGTTTAGTATTGAACAGGTAAGGTTACTGGAGACCAGGGTGGTTCTGTGACGAGCTCAAGTCCCTGCTGCAGAGGAGAGCGACAGCCTTCCTTGGGGAGAAGTTCTGGTGAGAAGCATCTTCAGCGGTCATGGCTCTCTCTCCACAACGGTGGGCGGGACCCAGGTGGTGGAAGTGAACAAGCTGTGGCCTGCGCATGTTCAGCAGACCCCGTGCCACCCTGACTCCAGGTTTCCCCAGTGGAGCCCACTTCTCTCCCACCAACTGTGTTCATTTCCAGGGAACCATGGGGGCTTCCAGTCTCAGAGACAGGCACTCAACCACCTTTGGGGTTCAGGAGCAGAGCTATGGGGGGAATCCAAAGCAAACCGGGCATAGGCATGGTTTAACCACACAGATGGACCTTTTTCAGGTTTTTCTGCAAGAAATGACCCTTTGTGCTCCAGTTGCTCCCAGAGTCGGTTCCAGAGGTATGTTCGCTGTGGGCTCTGTCATGCCTCAGGGGCCTGTGTGTGCTTGTGCACACATGCTCATTATGCATCGTTTGGGTGGACATGCGTGTGTCAGCAGGTGAAGGGCAAAATCCTCCCCTTCCCTCCTGCTTTCATGTCACACAAACGCCTGTCCCGTGGTGTGTGCTTCCACTCTGCCTCCTAGTTGAGGCTGTGTTATCTGATTTCTGGCACAGATTGTTTTACCCTCCCCATGTGAAATAGGGTCTGCTCTTCTCTCCTGTGCCATACACTATGACCTCTGCTAGGTCTTCATTTCAGGTCTGTCAGGGGCCTTTTAGCACGGTCACTTCGAGGCCTTTCTAGAGACAACTGGTCTTCTCATTTGCTACGAGCCCGAGCATGTCATGATCTTTCCGGCCCACTGGCAGCTGAGAATACAGAGGAATACCAAAATCAAAAACGTACTTTGGAAGTTCTGAGAGGGTGTCAATCAAGTGAAGGAGCAGCAGGTGCCTATGAAAAAATCTGAATTAGCTCTTGGGCCCCTACCTCAAGGTAACTCATTTATCTCTGCTTATTTAGAATGCCTCAAGAAAACCTCTGCTAGTATAATTCTCCGTGATTCTGAGTGAGCCCTTCTCTTCCTTAAAAAAAAGTAAAACGAATGAACACACGCACAGAGGCCCACCCTGCCCACCCCCAACCACACACGCCAGCACAGATACACACTAAAACATGATTCACTCCAAATTGTCGTTAAAGACCCTGGAAGATGTTTGAACTTTTCCCAGGGTTCGGGAAGCACTCCCTTTCACAGTCAAAGAAACACTATAGAGATCAGAAAGGGGCTGCTGGGAAGTAGACTTGTTAGTTCCACGTCACTTGCACTGTTTAATTATACAGGGCCTTCAGCACATGCAAAGCATTATTGTCTTAAGATGCAAAGTTGGAAATGACCCATATTGGAGAGAGACTAATTTCTAGTCTGGTGTAGTTCTATTTTCCCAGACAAAAGCTCTGCCTCTCAAGTATATTGTTTGTTTTTGCATGCAAATTGGTTTTATATCGAGGGTCAACGTATCTTTTAAAAAAAAGGAATAAATATTAGAGAAAGAGAGAGGATAGGAATACATCTCCCTCTTCTCCCATTTCAACACAGAAATCATCTTTTGGAAAACTGGTTTGTTTTTAATGCTTATTGATG